>NC_044552.1:137959547-138260683 GCF_007565055.1 Rhinopithecus roxellana | reverse complement strand
AACTACCATCTGTGCCACTCATCACCAAATGAATACTAAGGGTGGGCTTACAAGTGAGGTTAAACATAAATTTCACTTTGAGCCTTTATTCATTAAGTAAAGCAAGATAGTGTTAGGGATTATAGTAATTTGAAATGAAATAAGGGTAGGGATTTCTGTTTAGTTGTAACTTCTCAATAGATGGTGACCCTACTGGTATCTAATATGCTGATTTTTCCAGAATTACACATCTTTCTATTTGGCCGATGAAAGAGCAAGATCACAGTCATTAGTGCCTTAGCAGACTGTTCCTAACAGCTTTACTACCCTGGAATGGGAAGGTTTATTTGACCCTTTAGACCAGAAGTTTTTAAACAATCCTAGCAAATTCTGGAATTATACTGGGGCCTTTGGGGGATGTGCAGGAGGTGGGTTGTTAGAGAGCAGGCAAGCTGGCTAGAGGCCAGACCCTAACTTAGTCCAAACCCCCACATCTTCATCAGCACGTATGTGCAGTGTTTACTGATTTTGTAGAGATTACGCTTCAACATAAAACTCAGTTTAATGAAGATTTCACTCCTTACAACAAAATAAAACAAACTCCCGGCCAGGCACGGTGGCTCATGCCTGTAATCCTAGCACTTTGGGAGGCTGAGGCGGGTGGATCACGAGGTCAGGAGATCGAGATCATCCTGGCTAACACAGTGAAACCCTGTCTCTACTAAAAACACAAAAAATTAGCCGGGTGTGGTGGCGGGCGCCTGTAGTCCCAGCTACTTGGGAGGCTGGGGCAGGAGACTGGTGTGAACCTGGGAGGTGGAGCTTGCAGTGAGCCAAGATGGCACTACTGCACTCCAGCCTGGGTGACAGAGCGAGACTCCGTCTCAAAAAAACAAACAGACAAAACCAACCAACCAAAGAAAAACTCCCCTCATGTTTGGAAACTGGTGTTTTCAAAGAAAATATATTATGCTTTACTTTCTGAGAATAAAGTTATTTCCAAGGAATCTTCTGAAGGAAAAATGAGTTTGGTGGATTGGAAACCCACTATTCCCTAGAATAAAACTACAGGGATTTGGGGTGGGGTAGGGGCAACATTTATAGCCAACATTTAAGCCATATTTAGCCAACATTTACAGAACTCTTTGTGTGTCTAGGCCCATGCTGTGAGCTTTCATGCGTGTCCTTTTACCCATTCCTCATAGCATCTTTGAGTGCTATTATCCCTGTTTTATAACCAAGGAAACAAAAGCTGATGGAGGGTAAGTGTTTTGTGCAAAAATACAGAGCTCATAGTGGTAGAGCCAGGATTCAAACACATCTTTCCATAGCTTTCTTTTACAACATGATTTAAGTCTTAGAACCTAAAACTGTGGGAGTTTATACATGACATCCTACTTCTATATTTTCACTATTTATGATTAAAAGTGTATTATTAAAGGGGATAAATTATACTCTGGATGAAATTATGCATTTATACAGTGACCCCATGGAGATTCCTTTGTACTTTTTGGTCTTTCTTATCCCTATAATAACAAGCTACCTCGATCTGGGGAACTTTTGGAAGTCAAAGTGTAAGGACACCCAGCTTTGAGAACTCATAGAGCTACTCCAGAGGATCAAGATACCTACACCCTCCACCTCCAAACAAATTCTCCATTTTTGAGGTTTTTCAAAGAGGTCCAATATTAATAAAATACATTTTCAAGGGCTACTACAGAGATTGATTTTAACCTGAAAGAAATTTTCTATCTAGTTTTTAAGACAGGTTGTAATAAAAGGTAGATTTTATTTATGAGAAAACTAATACTTTTCTGACTTCTCAACATGATTATATTTGATGAGGTCTTGGTAGTTTACGTGCATTTTCTCAAGTTCTAACATAGCTATCGAAACTATAACCAGAAATATGCTTTTCTTGGACATCAAATATATTGTTCCAAATTATGATGCTTTCTCAGCACTATTCAGTAATACTGTGTGTTCTTGCTGTTTTTAAAATTTGTATTCGTATTTCGTATTTATAAAACGTTAAGCACAAGCTGGCTTGTTAAATATAAGAGCTACTGCAAATATTTCTTTGAAGAAATGAAAACACTGAATCATCAATGCTGCAGCAAAACTGGAATCACATGGAAACTGAATTTGTTTTCTCTCTTCTCTCATATCATTGGCCTGTGCTTTGTTTCTGAATGTCCCCCCTGAATGTCACTGCAGATTTTCCATACCTTATCTACCTACAGTTTTCTTAGACAAAAAAAAATATGGAATTTAGTATACATGTATACATATACATATGTGCATATATGTATATGTGTATATCACATGTGTATATAGATAATATATGTTTATATAGTGGATATATTTTGTGTATGTTGTGTGTGCGTGTACATATCTATTCTTACGTATTTAAAGCTCTGAGCCTGACCAACGTAGTATTGTGGGAATGTCAGTTCTTGGCCACTAGAGCCAGAAAATAAGCAGAACTCACAGTAGAATTATTCTCCATATAAGAAACACATTTATTAGGTTGTGTGGAGGATAGGACCAAAAAAAAAAAAAAAAAAAAAGACAAAAGGGCCAGGAGGCAGTGTGGTGAGGAGTGTCCATGTAATCAAGTCTGGGCTCAAAGTCCAGCTCTGGTTCTTACCAATGGAGTGACATTGGGCAATCCTGTCCTGCCCTTTGTCCCTCAGTCTTCTCTTATGTAAAACATGTGATTAGCCCCTAACTCAGAGGACCTCAGGCTAACAGCTGCTACTTTAAAGAGTACTTCTTCCATGGTAGTCACCATGGAAAATGCTCTAATACATCGGAACACTTTCTCCTCCGGAAGTGTCTTTGTGGTAGGTATGCTTATCTGAATTTTACCCTTCCAGAGAAGTCAGTCAACCTTGCTCAAGGTCACCAAACCTGACCTAGAGCTAGATTCAAACACACGTTGATCTATCTGGGCTCTCAAGCCCATGTGTTAGGAGCAACTGTAAAGTTGCCTCATAAACTGGAAAGTGTTAACATTGGCAAGGTATCTTATTTTGGGGAAAGAAAGAAAAAGCAGGAGGACAGTAGGGATTGGGGGAGTGGTCAGGAGTAGGAAGAAGAGATCTAGGGCAAGAAGACTGGAGCAGGATCTCTTTGTTTTCATGCCCTACACACAAACCCAAGAAAGGACTATAGGAGGGAGTGCCTGGGTGGTGGGCAATGCTCACATGTCATGTGCCCACTTAGGTGGGCAAGCACGGCTGTACTGCACATGTCTACTCTGTGTTTTGACAGCTTCTTCCAGCACACCCTGGGCACGTTGGCAGGCAGTTACCCTTTTTGGGAAGGATACTACACTCTTGCAGTTGCCTGGATCTCACCCTGCTGGACTCAAACCTGCCAGGCTTATGTTAGGTGTGTCACCTACTTCGTTTGAGAATCCAGATAAGTAAGCAAAATGTGTGGAAAAATGAAACATTCACAAAGCTCCTGATCTCCTGGGAAGCATGTTCACCAGAGACTGCTGTAGAAGTAGACAAAGGGCTTCTCAGTAGCTGCATCCGGAAGCCCCGTGCCGGGTACACTGTGGAGCATCCACACAACGGATTATTTCCCAGTACCTCTAGTATTACATGATATCTGAAATTTCAGCATGAGGTCAGTTAGCTAGAAACTGACCACCTGAAAAAAATTCTAAAAATCCTCGTGGATTTTAAAACTCTCAAATGATCTGCTTACGTGATCTTTTTTCTTTCACATTTTATTGATTGCAAAGACCCCTACCCAGGTGCTTTCTCTGCTTTGCTTCTCATTTCAAAAGGAGATGGCTTCTTGGAAAGTAATTTCCATTTGCAGAAGAAGAAAAGGAGGATTTTTGTTTCTTTCCATTGCAGGTCAGAACCACTTGAATAATGACACCTTAACAAGCTGAGTAATCAGTCTTCAACAATTGGGTATTTTCTATGGACACAGAGGATTTAATTGGATAGCAGCATTTTATAGAGACCAAGAAGTTTCTGGTAATAATAACAACTAACCATTGACATTTATACAGTGCTCTGTAGTTTAGCAAGTATTTTCACAAGTCTCATGTAGTTTCATCTTCAGCATTTAATATACTTTAAAAAAGTAATAGCTAACATTCATTGAGTCTTGCTATATATCGGGCGGTTATATTTAACCCATTCAATGAATTAGTTTATTAATCCCCAAGACATTCTTATGCTTTCTCCATTTCATAGATGAGAAAACTGAGGCTCAAAGGAATTAAATGACTCCCCCAATCAGTCATTCACACCCACAGGGCCTGCAAATGGCTGTAGTTGAATTATTGCCTGAGAGACTAATCCACATCTTGATATTTGGATTGTCTCAGTAGGAGTAGATCTTGTCTTACTTTGCCTCACTAAGCGTTTGGTGAATTCTCAGTTCTACAGGGTCCTAGGTGTTCTATGGAAAAAAAGAAGGCTTCTGGGTCAAGTGAATTTTTGAACTGCTGAGCTACACAAAACTAAACACGTATTTTCCCTTTTTAAAGAGGTGCTTCTCAGGAGCTTCATGTTTCTCCATCCACATATTGGTGATGCTGACCTGGACTGTTCCCCCAAAGAAAGGGTTCTAAAGGCAGAGCTGGGAGGTCAGACACTTTGGCCTCCTAGGGTCTGGTAACACTCTTCTCTTGTGATCCTAGAAGATGATTGAGAAAACACTGAAAGTGGCTTTACTTAGAAAAAGTGTATCAAAAACATTGCTGCCCAGAGCCACACCCTGCACCTGTTTTCTCCCCGCCTTCCAGCTTCAGCTTCAGCCTTCCCAGTCAGGGCCCCTCTCACCATCCCGACAGCAGCCCAGGGAGGATGTGGTACCTGGGAGGTAGATGACTTTGAGATCCACTCCCATCTCTACTGTCCTCCAGGAATGTGAACTTGGGTGAGTTATTTGCCCTCTGTGCTTCCATTTTAATATCTATGAAATGGGGATAATGATACCTACTTAGTATGGTTGTTGTAAAAATTAAGAGTCTATAAGAATGCTGCTAGTATGAAGTATGGCACTGAATAGGTGATCCATAGTGGTAGCTATTGTGGCAAGCTAGAAATAGGACCCTCAAAATAGATGCTGATCTTTGCTCTGGACTTGGCCCTTGCATAGGAAAGGGATTTAGTAAATATTTGCTTTGCTGACTCTCAGTAGTATTTTATATTAGCAACAGATCTCCATGTTGTCCCTTAACCAAAAAGTTAAAAAATGTAATGTATTTCTCACATACAGCAGTAGGATCATAGTGGGCAGTCTTTATGGGAATCCTTTTGGCATGTCCTTAGCATGATATGTGATTCTTAATGGGCTTCTGAGGAATGTGAGATAGAACAAAATTTCCCTCCAGTACCATAGCATGTTACTATTGGTAAGCACTTTCTTCTGTGTGAAACTTGAGTCTCTTATGGATCCTATCAACCTGATATCTCCTTAGTGTCCCAGGGCTCAACCCAGACAATAGGAATTCCTCCTTGCAGCAACATTTCAAAGCAACCTATTCCGTCCTCAGCACTAAACCTCACAGGTCCCTTCTCTCTCTCTCTGTTTTTTCTTTTCTTTTTTTTTTTGGAGACAGAGCCTCACTGTCATCCAGGCTAGAGTACAGTGGTGTGATCTTGGCTCACTGCAACCTCTGCCTCCCAGGTTCAAGCGATTCTCATGCCTTAGCCTCCAGAGTAGTTGGGATTACAGGTATGCACCACCATGCCCGGCTCATTTTTGTATTTTTAGTAGAGATGGGGTTTTACCATGTTGGCCGGGCTGGTCTTGAATTCCTGACCTCTGGTGATCTGCCCGTCTAATCCTCCCAAAGTGCTGAGATTACAGGCATGAGCCACTATACCTGCCCAGAGGTTCCTTCTCTTGAGGTGAGGTCTCCCTCCTCTATAGCATCTGGTTCTATCCCCAAGGGCCACAGAGAAGGAGACTGATCCCTCCCCTAGAACAGCAGCTACTGTGTGCTGCCTTCAGCTGCCTCCCTATTTGTAGACCGGGAAAACAGCAGAAAGGCTTCCAGGTTGTTAGAAAATGCTCTCCTTCTCGACTAACTATACTACCTTGAATACTTTCATACCTTTTTCCATATAGGAGGGATTTTTCTAAAACCCAGAAAATGTCCTGACTCTTCTTAATTCCCATGGCCCACCAAGTAAAACCACATCCCCTGGCCAGGCCTTCACAATCGAGTCACAACCTGTCTTTCAAGTAGCTCTTTCTGACCCATTCTCCTCTCTTCAGCTCTTAGCCACCACAGCAGATTCACTCTCTCTTCTCTGAACAGCACATATCTTTTTCAATGGCATATATCATTTTATACATTAATGTCTTGTTTGTGTTGCTTTCTTTGATAGAGTATTCTATTCCCCTTCTCTGCTAGACATGCTCCTATTCATTTTTAAAGCTCGGCTTAAATTTCACATTCTCCACCTTCTCCAGGCAGTTATTTAAAACTTCTTCCTGTCTATTATAATAGCGTATGAACACATCACTACAAGCATAGGACCCTAACACTCTGATATGGTCATTTGGTTGGTAATTGGCCTGTCTCACTGGACTGGGAGAGCCTGGTAGGTATGGGCAGTGACTTCCTCATCTTGGTGCCCCACGAACTTAGTACAGTACCTGGAGCAGCTTGGTAGATGCTTGATACTTTTTTGTTGAATGAATAAATGAAGAGTAGTAGGGTGAAAGCCTCCTCCTACCTCAAAAGTTAACCAATAGCCTGGGGCTGGTTGGAGTCAGGAGGGTCTGGTGATTTGAGACTCACTCTAATGTTCTGACTGTAGTCATTAATGTTGAGATAATTACCTCTCTGACCTGGGAATAGCAGGAGAATTTGTGGGTCAGAATAGGAAATGAATGGAGCCGGTGACTGTGTCTTATGCTCCTACGCTGACTGATTGGGAGGCCTAGGAGGGCCTGGCTGCTGCCTGGAGCATCTGGTACAGTGTCCACTGCCAGAGTATTGAAGTTTCCTGAAAATTCAGATTTAGGAACTATCTTACTCAGAGTAGCCCAGCCTTTCAAGTTTCTGAGGACTTGAAGGGTAAGTGACACCCTGCAAAAGATGGATCAGACTAATCAGAACAGAAGCCCCAGCCGACACAGAGAAGAGAGTGTTGCATTTAGCAGGCGAGGGCAAGCCGTTACAGTTCATGCACGTTGTTGGATCTGTACACTGGATTTGCACATTGTATCTCCCAGTCAGCCCAGCTCCTTAGTCAACATTAAGAACAGTTCTGTGTAGAGAGATGGACTTCTCTTAAGTCTCCTCTGCTCAGGCTGATTTCAGGAAGTCTCTGTGATGGCAGAGGAGTCAGGACCAGAAAACAAGTCATGACCCAATTAAGTGATCCTAGAATCTGAAATAGCAGCAGCTGCCAAAGAACAAAGCAGGTTTTCAGACACCAGAGGGCCCCTAAGGAAATGAGGACAAAGCAGTTTCATTGGAAGTATGTAAATAAACTTTCTGACTTGATGAATAGGCATTGTGCCAAGTGGTCAGGCAAGGGGATTTGTTACCTTGGGGGTGGCTGTGGAATTTTCTTTTCTAGGGATTTTAACAGCAGGTTACATTTTTATTTGTCTAGAGCTGTGCAGCTGTAAGCCATCCTGGAAGCAGGGAAGGGGTGGCAGCTAGGAGAGATTAGTCTACCCTTACTTATGGAAACTGCTTTAGAGGAGGTATGAGGGGAATTGTATATGATCTATAGATATATTTTTACCACAGGCAAGTTTTCCTTCAGTTGGCCATAGAGGCATGACTTGTTTTCCCTGATGATTCAGAGTTCTTGGGATTCAACATACTAAATGAATCTCTTAATCAGTATCTAGAATAGTGTAAGAGTTCCGGAAGATGAGCAGATAGATATAAACCACAAAAGTTGCTTTAGCTCATCCTGTAGGCTAAAAATAACTTTTAAAAAGCCTGAATTAGTAAGATTATAAACAGATTGTTAGAATAAGTAACTGCATGTTTGAAGTAAGAGGTAGCATGGTGTAGCAAATTAGCTCTGGAGCCAGATTTTGTAGATTTAAATCTTAACTATACCACCTGCTAGCTGTGTGATCTTGGGCAAGTGTCTTAACCTCTCTGTGCCTCAGTTCCTTCCATAATAAAGAGAAAATAACTACTCCTACTACAAATGGATAAGTATGAGCTCAATCATGTAAAGCCCTACTGTGAATAGACTATATAAAAATTACTAAATAAAATATTTTAACTATTGTTATTATATTTGACAAAATATTCATATATCCTATTCCTCTGGTTTATCTGTTTGAACATATTAAGAGTATAGAAATAAATATCTTAGAGATCCTCACACTGAATAGAAAAGTCATTAGCCATGAGTAGGTGATTTGTCAAATTTATGTATTTAGCATAATTGGTAAGTATTGTGTTAAAAAATATCCAACTCCTTAAAAAGGATTTTGGATCTTTGTACCCCATCCCTTCCCTTCTTGCCTCATACACTTCAGTCTGACTGGGCTACTGTATTATTTCCCCTTTAGTCCTTTTCTTCAGTTGTCTGTTGTCTTAGAATCCCTCATTCTTCTCTGTGCTTCTCTGCCTGTTAAAATCTCACTCATCCTTCCAGAGCCCCTCAAGCCCTACCTCTTCCCATGTCCTCCAGGCAGTCTTCCTGGACTTTTCTGGGGAAACAGTGTCCTCTTCTTCCCTATCTAAGAATCTTTAACAAGTCTTAGGGGACTTATCTCTTTCTACATTGTTGTGTAGTTTATTTTTGCATTTGTCTATTTTTTCCTACTAGATGTGAACATCTTATATCTTCCATAACCCCTAGCATAAAACCTTCTATATCTTAAGTCCTTGAAACCATTTATTGAGACTGAAGTCAATCTTACACGCTAATGTTTGCTATGAAACACTTCTATTCTTAGGACGTCAGGGTTGAGTACGATCACTTATGGTTCTGGTAGCAGGAATTACTAGGGAAATTGAAAAAAGTTTCTATTCTTATGTAGGAAAATGTGTTCCTCCAGAAAGAACAAAAGCCTTTGCACTGGGCTCTAAATCCATTAGGTTGGTGCAAAAGTAATTGCAGTTTTTACCATTACTTTTAATACTACTAAATGCAATACTAAATACTGTGTGAACCTTCCAGTAAGTATATTTTCATATTGACATTGACCAAATAGGACATAGTCATGGGATAATGTCCTGGGGAATATGGGGTCTGCTCTAAATGAAGAGGTGTGGAAACTGGGAATGTGCAGCCTGAGTGAAGAAGGCTCTTGCTGCCTTTGAATATTTGAAGAGTTGTCATGGTGATGATGAGAGTTAGACTCTGAAATGCTTCAGAGAACAAAACTAGGACCAGTGGGTGGAAATTACCAGGAGGCGGATTTCAGGCCAATATTAGAACATTCTAATAACTGCCGCTGTTTGTCAGTAAAAGGAGCTGCCTGAAGCAGTCGTAAGCTCCCAGTGGAGTGTTTCAAACACAGGCTGGGTAATCTCCTGGCTGTAGGAGTATTGGGTGGGAGAATGGGTGTCATGACCTCCAAGTCCCCTTTCACCCTAAAGATTAATTGATTTTATGGAAATCTGTATTTGGGCAAAGGGTGGTAGGATAAATATTCTGCTTTGTACTGCATTTTGAATGCTGACTGAGTTAGGGATGAAAAAAAGTCAATGGCTTATTTTGTTATTTTGTTGCCTTTCCCAAAGAAAGTGATATAAGCTTTCATTTAGGGATTTTAGAAAATCCATTTAGTTTGATTTTCTTGTCTCATGGCTTAAGTGCAAGAAGGTACTAGCTGAGTTTTGTACTTGGTGACAGGCTAAACTGTGTTTGCACAGATTGCTTCCTGTCAATCTTATTTTTGGGTCCATATTTGTAGGCTGTACTTGCTACCAGGGCTGTATTTCTATGTCTTGAAAATTGGTGCAAAGATGTTTATGCTCTGCATGTTGAGGGAGGAAAGAGCTGTTTGTAATCTTGTACTAACCTGAATTTCCTGAGTAACTTGAACAGTTTTCACATTCTTTCTACAATCCTGTGGATAATGACATTGCTAGCTTACTCCCATGCTGTTAATATATTCATGCATATTCTTAGGACAAAAAAAGTACATGGTATGTTGTTGGCTGAAGGGTTCCCTTCATTTCCTCCTTCTCTGTCTCTCCTAGACAGAACCAAGTCTTTCCTGTTGTTGATCAAGACCGTGTTTGCATTTTCAAAGTAATTAGCAACGAATTCTTTTGCATTTTTTTCTATACTGCTTGCTGCTTATGGTTTTACCATTGGGTGCATAGCTAGGATTTATATCCAGTATTTACCTAATCATTTCTATCAAAGATAGATTTTTATCAAAGTTATAGTGAATGTCTCCACGATAACTTTACCACTGGATGATCTGTAGTAGACATCTTCTCATTTTCCAGGTTATTAGAAAAGCAGAAGCACATCTTAATGCTAATCTGAAGGAAACAATGTTCCATCTGTATCCCCAGCTCTGCACTATCTCTAGGCTCCCTCTTGAGTTGAATTCAAAACAGTAAGATTATTCTGGAAATTCTGCTTGTCTCAGGGCAGTTGGAAATGGGAATTGGCTTTAATTACATTTAAACACAAAATAAACAGTCCTTTGGTGGAGGGGCATTTCTCTTGCTTTTCACCTGCAACAATCACAGCAGAACAGAGTAATTGCCTTCACCATGCTTATTTCAGGAAAAACTTTCTCACTACCAGCAGTTCTGACTTAATTAAGCAGAAGGAGTTAATTTGAGCTACAATTTGAGCTATTATGTATGTATAATTAATAATGTTTACATTAATTCATATTAGATTTAGTTGTTTTCCTTAAAATAATTTTTGAATTTTATAAAAAAGAGCTTCTGAACAAACAAAAACACCTCAAACTCTAACCTAGAAGGGGAGGGTATGGGGGGAGGGAGATCCTTTTGTAATTATTCACATATTACAGCTTTCAGTTCTCAACTCTAATTGGCAGTATTTGTCCTTTTCTCAAATTCACTAATAACAGAAATAGGAAGAAAAGAGGTTTATTTTATTTTATTTTTCTCTATCTTTGGCTTAAATCAAATACAGGCTGAATTTTCTAGTTCTTTCTTAGGATCGGGACAGCCAGATAACACATCTTTTCTCTCTGCTCTTACATTTTGTGCTGTTCTCAGTGTTTTATTTTGGACCTGATTGGTTTCACATACCACCAGATAGGGCAGAGAGAGATATAATTTTCCCAGGAGGTCTCCAAGCTATTAGGATATCACTATAGAAACAGTCTGTCAGCACTGACATTCTTACATATCAAAATTTGTTTATGTAGAAAATGAACTATATACAACCATCCTGATTGCACTATTTCCCCTCCTCCAACTAACCAAGCCATTGTCTGGTTTACATTTTGATGCCATTCTCAGAACTATTTATTCCACTAAATAAAATTTGGTAAGTTTTTTGTTTTTTTTTTCTCTTTTTTTAACATCTGCCATCTGCAGTATATACAGTTGCAACCTGCATGCATCCTACTTAGTTTCTGCAATGTAATCAGAGATGCCATCTTCCTTTATCAGTATTGGATCACGTTACCTGAACTTTACTTAGATTTTTGTGAGCAAAGTTGGAAGCTCATCATCACCAACTTTAATCCTAAGAGGACAGGCATGCTGCCACATGGTGGCAGGGGAACCGTTTGGGAGGACATGCTGTCATCTTTAGAGTAAAATCCCTAAGGCTTTAGAAACTCTTGGTGTAGATATTAAGCTCAGATTTATATGCTTGCTAAATCACCCTAGCTTTCCAAGTGTCAAGGTGGTTTTAATAACTCTAACTAAGGGAAAAACTGAGAATAAACTTTAAAAATAACAGAAAGGAAAATTAAGATTTCTACAATCTGATTTACAAAATTAAAAGTGTGTCTTACTTAAAAAGCACAATGACATTATTGCTTGTTGCTTTAATATTTTTTCCCCTGTGACTTCTCAGTCTTTTTTAGTTTGGTACCACATTTTTGGTAATAGATTTTGCTGATTTCAGGGAAAGAATCCTTTCCTCTGGAATTACTGGAGTGCATGGAACTTCATAGCAGCAGAACTCTCTGATTATCATTGATATAGCATTACAACTAGCTAAATATGTTAAACACTGTATTTGGACTTCTGTTATTCCAATTGTTATTTATTTATAGTCAACTCAGTGTCCCTGAAAAATAGTTTTTCTGACCCCTATTTTAAAAATCCTTATCATCTGCTAGGAGGCTGACACCACCAGGCTCTCATTTATTCCATTTATACTATGATTGATAAGAGAAAGTGCCACCAGTTGCCATGTGTTACTTCTGTAGTCAAAGTCTGAATTTCTTATGGCTTGATGTGGGGTGGAGGTTTTCAAGCAACAAGGACGCCAAGGTTAAGACTTCTCAACACCACGGGCCCTGTAAGTATAAGTAATACTACTAGACATCTGCATAGAGAAGGGCTTCAAGAGTGTCGGGGTGGGTCTATGAGATTTAGAAGGAGAACCTAGGGGATGATGTAGAAGAGGATACAAAATGCTAGAGGTGGAGATAAGCAAAAGGTAAAGGTCAAACCCAAGATAGAGCCATAGAGGTTTAATAAACTAGAGAATTTAGTCCTTATTTGCTCTCTATGTGAGAACCAGATTGTAAACACAATGGGGATGTCTGTGGTATTTGTCCCCAGTGTCTCTACCTGCAATTTCTATGTGCTTTCTCATCTGTTTGAGTCTATGAACTTTGTCAGCTCTGTTTTCCTATCTTTCTGGTTTCTAGTTGTACCATTTGTGGGTGTTCTATATTTAAGTCATGTTGTTCCTTCCTAGATTCTCTCATTTTCTTAATTTATTTCATTTTGAAATATTAGATCACAGCAGTTACTTTGTGATTTTCTCTCTCACTCTCTCTCTCCATATATGTGTATTTGTATTTCTAGTATATGGTAATTGTCTCAGTATATGATTTGGACAATTTCCCCTTTTTGCCTGTATTTGCTTGGGGCTCCATCTTGATCCTTTTCTGTTTCTCATGGCAAAATGTGATGAGCTTTCCTGTACATTTAGGAGTTCCTTTGTAAGGAATGGGAGTGGGCCAGGAAAGCTTTCCCAACCTCATGGCTGTTGCCAAGCATTACAACATACAGCCTTTCTTGGGAGCCATCTCCAGTTCCCTGCTTCATCCCCATAGTGTGCCCCTCCTGCCCCTTAGATTCTTTTCCCAGGGGTCTGCCTCCAGATGTAGCTTTGTTGTTGTGGAGAGTTTAGCTGAGGATTCTGAGGGCTTCAGTTGCTCAGGTCACCCCCTTCCCTGCCCCACTTTGCCTCTTCCCGCAGCCCCTCATGGGACTGTTTCCACATATGCCCTAATGAGAGGCTGGGGAACCCTGGCAGTGAGTGCAGTGAGCCGGGATCCACTGGAAGTGGGATTCACCCTCCTGAGAGTGAGCCCCAGGGGGCTGCTCAGGGTCTCCCAGGTCACTACCCTCAGGGCTCTTCTGTGGCTTTCCTAACCCACCCGGCCTGCAGGATCAGGCTGCCAGGTTTTCCTGCTGATAGATGCTCTCCCTCACCCCTGGCCCCTCTCTTTCTCCCTCTCCTCTTTTTATGTTAGTCTTTGTATGAGATGATTTGGAGAGATTCATAAACTACTCCAGGGAGCCCTCATCTTGCCCCTCTCTGAAGGCCCTCCTTCCCCTCTAGGTCAAAACCATTCCTTCTTTGGGTTCCAGGGTTTCAGATCACAACTCTCTTTGGACCTGTACTTCTTTGATTACTCCTAATACATTTTTATGGTTCCCTCCCCTGATCTACCCTTGGTATGTGGCCTTCAAGGACTGTATTCTCGATACTCTTCCCCACACTTTTTCTGGGTAATCTGTACTGTACCCACAATTTTAAAATCTTTATCTCTTTGGTGAAGGTTACTCTCATTCATGTCCAATTCCTAGTTCTCTGCTAAACTTCAGACTTGTGTTTCAGGTTGCTTATTGGATGTACAACAGGTGAATTAAATTTGGAAAATCCAAAACCGAACTTTGCAGCTTTGGCTTCCCACCAAAAATCATTTTACTCTAATTCAATGGCTAGTATCAATTTCTCAGAAATATGGTAGCTGTTCTAGGTTCTTCCCTAGCCTGATTCCTCTATTCTGGCAATCCCTAACTGCCTAAATTTACTATTATTATTATTATTATTCTGAATTTAAAAATATTTTCTTATCCTTCTGTGTTCACAGTATCTATCAAATACTGTGATCTCATGACTGAGCCATTGTGGTGTCCTTGACTCTTGGTCTTGACACTGTCTGTTCCACTCCTACATTCTTACCAGGGAATGAATTATTAACAACAAAAAAAATGAATTACATGAACTACCCTATTCAGAGCTTTCCAATGGATCGTTATGGCATAGGGAAGTGGTTTTCACACTAGTTTTGACTTGGCAGTAAAATGTTTTGAACTTTGGCCCAATGTAGGTATACCTATTTATTTATTTATAGGATATATATACATATGTATAATGATTGTGATGTTAATAATGATAATAATAACAAACATTTATGGAGCTCTTTTTTAAAAAATCTCAAGGTCTGTAAGTGCATTTAGCCAAATATATTATTTCCTTATTTGCTGAAAACTATTCGTTTGTTTAATCATCACAGCACACATAAATATAATAGAAATAAAAAGGAATAGGAGGATAGTGAACCAAACAATGTGTTAGAATAATTTATTAAAATGGCTTATATTCAGCCGGGCGCGGTGGCTCAAGCCTGTAATCCCAGCACTTTGGGAGGCTGAGACGGGCGGATCACGAGGTCAGGAGATCGAGACCATCCTGGCTAACACGGTGAAACCCCGTCTCTACTAAAAATACAAAAAACTAGCTGGGCGAGGTGGCGGGCGCCTGTAGTCCCAGCTACTCGGGAGGCTGAGGCAGGAGAATGGCGTAAACCCGGGAGGTGGAGCTTGCAGTGAGCTGAGATCCGGCCACCGCACTCCAGCCCGGGTGACAGAGCAAAACTCCGTCTCAAAAAAAAAAAAAAAAAAAAAAAAAAAAAAAATGGCTTATATTCAAAAGACAGGCAATAACAAATGCTGGCGAGGATGTGGAGAAAAAGGAACCCTTGTACACTGTTGGTGGGAGTGTAAATTAGTACAATCACTATGGAGAACAGTTTGGAGGTTCTTCAAAAAACTACAAATAGAACTACCGTAGGACCCAGCAATCCGACTGCTCAGCATATACCCAAAAGAAAGGAAATCAGTATATTGAAGAAATATCCTCACTCCCATGTTTGTTGCAGCACTGTTCACAATAGCCAAGATTTGGAAGCAACCTAAGTGTCCATCAACAGATGAATGGATACGGAAAATATGGTACACAATGCGGTACTATTCAGCCATAGAATAGAATGAGATCTGTCATTTGCAACAACTTGAATGGAACTGGAAATCATTATGTTAACTGAAATAAGCCAGGCACAGAAATTCAAACATTGCATGTTTTCACTTATCTGTGGGATCTAAAATTTGAAACAATTGTACCCATGGAGATAGAGTAGAAGGGTAGTTACCAGAGGCTGAGAAGGGTAGTGAGGGAGTGAGAGAGAGGTAGGGATGGTTAATGGGTACAAAAGTTAGAATGAAGACAATCTAGAATTTGATAGCACAACAGTATGACTATAGTCAATAATAATTTAATCATACATTTAAAAATAACTAAAAGAGTATAATTGAATTGTTTGTAACATAAAGGATAAATGCTTGAGGGGATGGATACCCCATTTTCCATGATGTGGTTATTATGCACTGCATGCCTGTATCAGAACATCTTATTTATTTCATAAATATATATACCTACTACGTACTTACAACAATTAAAAATGAAAAAAAGAATAAGAAATTTTTCATTTAGAAATGGTACAAGAAATTATCTGCTCTCAAATTTTGGTAGGTTGCATTTATGTTCAGGGTACTTAGTTGTTAATTGTCATACTCTTAATGATGTTATCACGTTATAATGTTACTATAATTTACCAGCATCGTATGTATTTTACTTATCTTTTATTTTATATGTTTTCCATCTCCCTCCACTAGAATCAAAACTCCATGAAGCCAGCATTTGACTGTTTTGTCCACAGCTCTTTCCCTGGCATCTAGAGGAGTTCCAGATGAATAATAGGTGCTTCATAAATATTTGTCAAATGAATGATTGAAGGGCTAATATGTTAATACACAAAATTCACTTAGAATGAGGATTGATTTTCGTATAAGGAGTAAGGAAAAGATCCAGTTTCAGCTTTCTACTTATGGCTAGCCAATTTTCCCAGCACCATTTATTAAATAGGGAATCCTTTCCCCATTTCTTGTTTTTCTCAGGTTTGTCAAAGATCAGATGGCTGTAGATGTGTGGTATTATTTCTGAGGGCTCTGTTCTGTTACATTGGTCTATATCTCTGTTTTGGTACCAGTACCACGCTGTTTTGGTTACTGTAGCCTTGTAGTACAGTTTGAAGTCAGGTAGCATGATGCCTCCAGCTTTGTTCTTTTGACTTAGGATTGTCTTGGCAATGTGGGGTCTTTTTTGGTTCCATATGAACTTTAAAGCAGTTTTTTCCAATTCTCTGAAGAAAGTCAATGGTAGCTTAATGGGGATGGCATTGAATCTATAGATTACCTTGGGCAGTATGGCCATTTTCACAATATTGATTCTTCCTGTCCATGAGCATGGAATGTTCTTCCATTTGTTTGTGTCCTCTTTGATTTCACTGAGCAGTGGTTTGTAGTTCTCCTTGAAGAAATTCTTTACATCCCTTGTAAGTTGGATTCCTAGGTGTTTTATTCTCTTTGAAGCAATTGTGAATGGAAGTTCATTCATGATTTGGCTCTCTGTTTGTTTGTTACTGGTGTATAAGAATGCTTGTGATTTTTGCACATTAATTTTGTATCCTGAGACTTGGCTGAAGTTGCTTATCAGCTTAAGGAGATTTTGGGCTGAGACAATGGGGTTTTCTAAATATACAATCATGTCATCTGCAAACAGGGACAATTTGACTTCTTCTTTTCCTGACTGAATACCCTTTATTTCTTTCTCTTGCCTGATTGCCCTAGCCAGAATTTCCAACACTATGTTGAATAGGAGTGGTGAGAGGGGGCCTCCCTGTCTTGTGCCAGTTTTCAAAGGAAATGCTTCCAGTTTTTGCCCATTCAGTATGATATTGGCTGTGAGTTTGTCATAAATAGCTCTTATTATTTGGAGATACGTTCCATCAATACCAAATTTATTGAGAGTTTTTATCATGAAGGGCTGTTGAATTTTGTCAAAGGCCTTTTTTGCATCTATTGAGATAATCATGTGGTTTTTGTCTTTGGTTCTGTTTATATGCTGGATTACATTTATTGATTTGCGTATGTTGAACCAGCCTTGCATCCCAGGGATGAAGCCCACTTGATCATGGTGGATAAGCTTTTTGATGTGCTGCTGGATTCGGTTTGCCAGTATTTTATTGAGGATTTTTGCATTGATGTTCATCAGGGATATTGATCTAAAATTCTCTTTTTTTGTTGTGTCTCTGCCAGGCTTTGGTATCAGGATGATGTTGGCCTATAAAATGAGTTAGGGAGGATTCCCTCTCTTTCTATTGATTGGAATAGTTTCAGAAGGAATGGTACCAGCTCCTCCTTGTACCTCTGGTAGAATTTGGCTGTGAATGTGTCTGGTCCTGGGTTTTTTTTGGTTGGTAGGCTATTAATTATTGCCTTAATTTCAGAGCCTGCTCTTGGTCTATTCAGGGATTCAACTTCTTCCTGGTTTAGTCTTGGGAGAGTGTAAGTGTCCAGGACATCATCCATTTCTTCTAGGTTTTCTAGTTTATTTGCGTAGAGGTGTTCATAGTATTCACTGATGGTAGTTTGTATTTCTGTGGGGTTGGTGGTGATATCCCCTTTATCATTTTTTATTGTATCTATTTGATTCTTCTCTCTTTTCTTCTTAATTAGTCTTGCTAGCGGTTTATCAATTTTGTTGATCTTTTCAAAAAACCAGCTCCTGGATTCATTGATTTTTTTGGACGGTTTTTTGTGTCTCTATCTCCTTCAGTTCTACTCTGATCTTAGTTATTTCTTGCCTTCTGCTAGCTTTTGAATGTGTTTGCTCTTGCTTCTCTAGTTCTTTTAATTGTGATGTTAGGGTGTCAACTTTAGATCTTTCCTGATTTCTCTTGTGGGCATTTAGTGCTATAAATTTCCCTCTACGCATTGCTTTAAATGTGTCCCAGAGATTCTGGTATGTTGTGTCTTTGTTCTCATTAGTTTCAAAGAACATCTTTATTTCTGCCTTCATTTCGTTATTTGTCCAGTAGTCATTCAGGAGCAGGTTGTTCAGTTTCCATGTAGTTGAGTGGTTTTGATTGATTTTCTTAGTCCTGAGTTCTAGTTTGATTGCACTGTGGTCTGAGAAACAATTTGTTATAATTTCTGTTCTTTTACATTTGCTGAGGAGTGCTTTACTTCCAACTATGTGGTCAATTTTGGAATAAGTGCGATGTGGTGCTGAGAAGAATGTATATTCTGTTGATTTGGGGTGGAGAGTTCTGTAGATGTCTATTAGGTCCGCTTGGTGCAGAGTTGAGTTCAATTCCTGGATATCCTTGTTAACTTTCTGTCTCGTTGATTTGTGTAATATTGACAGTGGGGTGTTGAAGTCTCCCATTATTATTGTATGGGAGTCTAAGTCTCTTTGTAAGTCTCTAAGGACTTGCTTTATGAATCTGGGTGCTCCTGTATTGGGTGCATATATATTTAGGAGAGTTAGCTCTTCCTGTTGAATTGATCCCTTTACCATTATGTAATGTCCTTCTTTGTCTCTTTTGATCTTTGATGGTTTAAAATCTGTTTTATCAGAGACTAGGATTGCAACCCCTGGTTTTTTTTGTTGTTGTTGTTCTCTATTTGCTTGGTAGATCTTCCTCCATCCCTTTATTTTGAGCCTATGTGTGTCTCTGCATGTGAGATGGGTCTCTTGAATACAGTAAACTGATGAGTCTTGACTATTTATCCAATTTGCCAGTCTGTGTCTTTTAATTGGACCATTTAGTCCATTTACATTTAAGATTAATATTGTTATGTGTGAACTTGTTCCTGTCATTGTGATATTAGCTGGTTATTTTGCTTGTTAGTCGATGCAGTTTCTTCCTAGCATTGATGGTCTTTACATTTTGGCATGTTTTTGCAATGGCTGGTACTGGTTGTTCCTTCCCATGTTTAGTGCTTCCTTCAGGATCTCTTGTTGGGCAGACCTGGTGGTGACAAAATCTCTAAGCATTTGCTTGTCTGTAAAGGATTTTATTTCTCCTTCACTGATGAAACTTTGTTTGGCTGTATATGAAATTCTGGTTTGAAAATTCTTTTCTTTAAGAATGTTGAATATTGGCCACCACTCTCTTCTGGCTTGTAAAGTTTCTGCCGAGAGATCTGCTGTTAGTCTGATGGGCTTCCCTTTGTGGATAACCCGACCTTTCTCTCTGGCTGCCCTTAAGATTTTTTCCTTCATTTCAACTTTGGTTAATCTGACAATTATGTGTCTTGGAGTTGCTCTTCTCGAGGAGTATCTTTGTGGCCTTCTTTGTATTTCCTGAATTTGAATGTTGGCCTGCCCTACTAGGTTGGGGAAGTTCTCCTGGATGATATCCTGAAGAGTGTTTTCCAACTTGGATCCATTTTCCCCCTCATTTTCAGGCACACCTATCAGATGTAGATTTGGTCTTTTCACCTAATCCCATATTTCTTGGAGGCTTTGTTCATTTCTTTTTCCTTTTTTTTCTCTAAACTTCTCTTCTTGCTTCATTTCATTCATCTGATCTTGAATCATTGATACTGTTTCTTCCAGTTGATCGTGTCGGTTACTGAAGCTTGTGCATTTGTCATGTATGTCTCGTATCATGGTTTTTATCTCTGTCTGCTCGTTTATAGACTTCTCTGCATTCCTTATTCTAGTTATCCATTCTTCCGTTCTTTTTTCAAGATTTTTAGTTTCTTTGCGCTGGGTACGTAGTTCCTCCTTTAGCTCTGAGAAGTTTGATCAACTGAAGCCTTCTTCTCTCAACTCGTCAAAGTCATTCTCTGTCCAGCTTTGATCTGTTGCTGGCGATGAGCTGCATTCCTTTGAAGGGGGAGATACGCTCTGATTTTTTGAATTTTTTGAATTTCCTGCTTTTCTGCCCTGCTTTTTCCCCATCTTTGTGATTATATCTGCCTTTGGTCTTTGATGCTGGTGATGTACTGATGGGGTTTTGGTGTGGGTGTGCTTTCTGTTTGTTAGTTTTCCTTCTAACAGTCAGGACCCTCAGCTGTAGGTCTGTTGGCGATTGCTTGAGGTCCACTCCAGACCCTGTTTACCTGGGTATCAGCAGCGGAGGCTGCGGAAGATAGAATATTGCTGTACAGCGAGTGCTGCTGCCTGATTCTTGCTCTGGAAGCTTCATCTCAGGGGCATACCCCACCGTGTGAAGTGTGAGGTGTCAGTCTGCACCTAGTGGGGGATGTCCCCCAGTTAGGCTACTCAGGGGTCAGGGACCCACTTGAGCAGGCATACTGTCCGTTCTCAGATCTCAACCTCCGTGCTGGGCAATCTACTGCTCTCTTCAATGCTGTCAGACAGGGTCATTAACATCTGCAGAGGTTTCTGCTGCTTTTTTTTTTTTTTCTATGCCCTGTCCCCAGAGGTGGAGTCTACAGAGACAGGCAGGCCTCCCTGAGCTGCTGTGAGCTCCACCCAGTTCGAGCTTCCCAGAGGTTTTGTTTACCTACTTAAGTCTCAGCAATGGCAGGCGCCCCTCCCCCAGCCTCGCTGCTGCCTTGCAGTTAGATCTCAGACTGCTGTGCTAGCAATGAGGGAGGCTCCATGGGCGTGGGACCCTCCGGGCCAGGTGTGGGATATAATCTCCTGGTGTGCCGTTTGCTAAGACCCTTGGTAAAGTGCAGTATTAGGGTGGGAGTTACCTGATTTTCCAGGTGTTGTGTGTCTCAGCTTCTAAAGGGATTCCATTTCCCCTTGAGCTTCCCAGGTGAGGTGATGCCTCGCCCTGCTTCAGCTCTTGTTGGTCGGGCTGCACCAGCTGACCAGCACCGATTGTCTGGCACTCCCCAGTGAGATGAACCCGGTACCTCAGTTGAAAATGCAGAAATCACCCATCTTCAGTGTTGCTCACGCTGGGAGCTGGAGGCCGGAGCTATTCCTATTCAGCCATCTTGCTCGCACCCCCCAAAAATTTTTAAGACCTAATGGCTAAAAATTTCTCAAATTTGTTGAAAGTCGTAAGTTCATGAATTCAAGAATCTCAGTGAATCCCTGGGAGGATAAATACAAAGAAAACTGCAAATAGATGCATCACAGTCAAACTGCTGGGAAGCAAAGATGGATAGAATATCGTGAAAGTGGAGAGAGAATGACACATTACACCTGGAAGAGTGCTGACTTTTCTTATCAGAAAGAATGGAGGCCAGAAGGCAGTGGAGAGACAACTTTAAATTGCTGAAAGTAAAAACAGACTGTCAATCAGGAATTCTTTATCCATAAAAAATATCTTCAAGAGTAACAAATATAAACAGAAATACAAAAAAACAGTAAAAAAAGGAATTGGTGTATGGAAGACCTATGAACAGATGTTTGATAAAGCAAATATATTAAAGTGTTAATTGGCCAGGCGCGGTGGTTCAAGCCTGTAATCCCAGCACTTTGGGAGGCCGAGGCGGGCGGATCACGAGGTCAGGAGATCGAGACCATCCTGGCTAACATGGTGAAACCCCGTCTCTACTAAAAAAATACAAAAAACTAGCCGGGTGAGGTGGCGGGCACCTGTAGTCCCAGCTACTCGGGAGGCTGAGGCAGGAGAACGGCATAAACCCGGGAGGCGGAGCTTGCAGTGAGCTGAGATCTGGCCACTGCACTCCAGCCTGGGTGACAGAGCGAGACTCCGTCTCAAAAATAATAATAATAATAATAATAAAGTGTTAATTGTACAATTTAGGTGGTGAGTATATGGGAATTCGCTGTTCAATTCTTTTAACATTTTGTGTGCTTAAAATTTTTCATAATATAATGTTGGGAAAAATAGAAGTTCTAATGTTTTCTTTCATAACCCTCTCAGTGATGATCTTAACTATTTTTGGAATAACCCACTTGGAGGCCACTGCTGTAGAGGGTAACATCTAGACATAGAATAGCTTACTAGGACCTTCGCCATCTGACTGGTTTGCCTCCCAAAAGATGCTTCTCCTTTTATTCCTTGTCTTGCATTTTAAGCTTTGAGAATACAGAATCTATGTAGTTCAACACATATGCTAGAGTTTCTATCCTATCTACTTTATTTCATGTATGCTTTCCTCCAGAATGCCCTTCTGTACTTGACTCCTGACAAATTTCTGCTCAGCTTTTAAATCTCAGCTTTTGTGGATACATTTTGTGATCCCTTACCAGACAACACCAGAAAGAATGTTCATTCCCGCATGACCCATTCCGATTTGTCCATCTTTATTCTCTTGGTACTGTAAGCTTACTGTAAGAATATTATGACTTTGTTTTATCCAACACAGTCCCTGATACATATTATGTGCTTAATAAATGTTTGTTGAGTTGATGAAATCACATATTCCTGGGAGACTTTAATTAGAAGTAAATCAAATGTTGCTTATATCCATGAACATAGTAAGAAAGATTTTTCTTCTTGAAGGATATCAACCACATAGAAAAATAATTTGAGAACCATAATAGACTAAAAAATGTTTTGAGAATTTTATTTTTTTAGAGAAATCGATAGAAAAGAACCCTACAAAAACAAATTTCCCTAATAGTGAAATTAAAAGCAAAGAACAGAAAACTTTATTCTACACATACTATTAAAAGGAAAATATTTGTTTAATTTCCTCAGTTTGGGGGTAGGGCAAAGGCTAGGAGAAAATAGAGAGTAAAGAAGTGGTCAAGGGCAAATGAGATGGAAAAATAAAGAGATGAGGGGAAAAATGTGTGTAGGGAGATCTTGTAATGACAGGTTATTTTCAGCAGTATTCCTTCATTTGTAGCTCTTTCATGTTCTTAAATTTTCCTTCTGAAATTCCAATAACAAACTTTAATGATAAAAATGAAAATAGAAATTGGCTACAAGTAAAACATTATTATTATTTGGCACATATAGATATAGAGATAGATAAATATTAAAACAAAAAAACATTTTACTGTGGTACTTGGGATTTTTAGAAGATAAATTGTCAGAAATCACTTTCTTAGAAAATTCTATTGCTTATATAGATGATCAAATTTACAGTGCCTTACCAACACTACATTAAATTAGACCTTTACATGTTTTGAATAAATGTACTTATACCAAAAGTGTTATAAGTCATTAAATTTTATTAAAGATTGAGCTTAAGTCAGTGTATATCAACTTAATTTTATAAACATCATTTTTCACATTGAGAATTGTTTTTACAACTTATGTAATTGCCTGAGCAATGCTTCAAAAGTATTTTTTACAACTAAAGATAAAAGGATTTAGCAGAAAAATATAGTAAATGTATTAGCCAAGAGGAATTCTTCAAGAAAATATTGCTGCCTCAGATCAGTTTACTCTGTAATATTGGCGGGAATCTTTTATTTTTTTTCACTTTGAAATATTTTTTCCCTTTACTTTCAATTTTTCTGGCAAGCAAAACACTGTTCAGAAGCTCACTATCATAAAAGGAAAAACATATTTCTGATCTTTTTCTTCTCTGAGTCAAGAGGAGTTTGAATGTCCTTTTTGACATTCTCTTTTCTTGAAGCTTTGATTGTAGCCCCCATTTCCTCATGTTGGAATCAATTTTTCTAAGCAAATTTTTTTTTTCATTTCTACACACATTCAATACTTTTTCAATGTATGAAGAATCTTTTCCATTTCATCAACATTTTGGTACAAAAAGCAAACTCTTACCAGCAGCATTCTTATAATACTGTTTTTGCTCCACCTCCTAACTCTCCCATTAAGTTGAAAATCTAGCGTGGTGGGCCTTTACCTTTATTCTGAAATAATTTAGTCCAATAAATTAGCAGTGATATTGCTAACTTTTATTGTTTAATTAAGAAGAACCATCTTTAAAACATAAAAAGTGATGTTTACAGCTAACTGTCCTATCATTGTGTATATATAAAATTTTAATATTTAGCCTTTATATTTTGTTATTTTAAAGATTCCTTTAAATTCTTTATTTTTCAGCTTTAAACAGATTTTTTGTTTTGGTAAAGAAAATTTGATAAACATTTTCTCTTAAGTAATATAACTCTTTTCAAAAGAAATGAGTAATATTAAAGCATTTGTAATCCAGTGCCATCTTAGAATTAAGGAAAGGAAAGCCATTGTAACATGTTTTGCAGAGAGAAGAGTATTTTCAAACAGACATGCTGGGTTAATTGCAGAATAGAAAAATCAGCCACTAGAAAAACTTAAACATTTAGTATTACTTTATAGAAATCTGATAAAATCTCATGCTAAAATGGCCAAAGGAGTCTGACATTTATCTCATTTTTAAAATTGAAATATTAAAAAAAATTTTTACATGAAAGGAACATCTAATGAGTATTTGCATATAATATATGAATAAATAAATGCAAATGAATGTTGCAAAATCTAAGGCAATCATTTTATATGCAAGAATGCTAATGGAGAAGATTGATCACCTCTTCAAATTCAGTTGGCCTGACCCTTACAAGCTCTAAGACCTATGCTTTCTCAGGAATTTGGCTGAACTGAATTTTAACCTCTAACCTGCACTTAGGAGTACATTGACAAAAGCCAAAACTTTCCTTGTGGATATGTTGTAATGTCTGTTTCAGGAGTTGTAGGTTTACCCAGATGTGTTTTTCATCAGACCTTTAAAATTCCTATTTAGATACATAATCTTATAGTGACATAGTATTATTGCAGGGAAACATTCTGGGCTTTGGAGTCACAAAAGTGATGAGAAGCAATATATAGTTCAGAGAGGATAGGAGTCAGGATATGGCCAGATGGAAGTTAAGTAAAGAAGGAAGAAAGCAGAGATGTAGAAATGTATTGATATCAGCATTTTTATCGTTATTTTATATCAACTTCTGATTTCTCTCCTGAAACTTGCTTCTCTCTCTCCATCCCCCCACCAGTGGTCCCTATCCCACTAATACCTTTCATCTAGTTGCTCAGACCCAAAACTGAATCATCATTTTTTTTGAGGCATAGAATCTTTCACATCCTACATGCAATTCACTAGCAGATTCTGTTGACACTGCATTTGTAATTTATCACAAATTTGGTCATTTCTCATCCTTTCCACCTCCACCTCCTTACTCTTTCACAAGGACTGTTGTAATAGAGACCTAACTGGCATTTTCTATTTCTGTTCTTGCCTCTATGCTGGCTTTCTGGAGCTACCCAGCAGTCAGAGTGATCTTTTAAAATGTAAGTCAGGGCTGGGTGCGTTGCCTTACACCTGTAATCCCAACACTTTGGGAGGCCGAGTCAGGTGGATCACGAGGTCAGGAGATCGAGACCATCCTGGCTAACACAGTGAAACCCCATCTCTACTAAAAATACAAAAAATTAGCAGGGTGTGGTGGTGGGCGCCTGTGGTCCCAGCTACTCGGGAGGCTGAGGCAGGAGAACAGCATGAACCTGGGAGGCGGAGCTTGCAGTGAGCCAAGATCGAGCCACTGCACTCCAGCCAGAGCAAGACTCTGTCTCAAAAAAAAAAAAAAAAGTATGTATACACACACACACACACACACACACACACACACACATACACACACATATATGTCAGATAATTTCACCCCCTGCTCAAACCCACCATGGCATCCCATCACTCTTAATACAAAGCATTATGGTCTACAAGGCTCTGCAGCAATGGTTCTAAACATGTCTGTATATTAGAATCATCTGGGGGGGATTAAAAAATTACTGTTGCTTAGATACTACCCCTGACCAACTCAAATCAAATCTTTGGGTTTGGGACCTGAACATTTGTGGATTGTCAAAGCTCCTCAGGTGTTCCAGAGGCAAAATAAAGACTGAGAGCCTTCTCTGGCTACCTCTGCAACCCCAGTGCCTACCACTCTCCCCTTTGTTCTCTCTGATCTGCCATATTAACTTCCTTGTTCCTAAAGTTTGCCAAAGATGTCATGGCTCAGGACTTTTGCACTTAGTATTCTATCACTACAGCCGGCTACATGGCTGGGTTACTCACTACGTTCAGATCTCTGCTCAAATGTCGCCTTCTCAAAGAGGCCTTTCCTGACCATCTTATCTAAAATAGGTGAGCAGCCCTCATCTTGCTGTCCTTGTTCTATTTCAGATTTCTTATGGGTAGTCTTAATATTATATGACAATTATTTATTTATTTTTATTCTGCTCACCACTAGAATGCTAAATCCATGAGGCCAGTAAATTTTTCTAATTTGTTCACTGCTCTATTTCAACTTTGTAGAACAGTTCTTGGCACCTAGACATAGTAAGAGCTTAAAAAATATTTATTAAATGAACTAATCAACAAATGTAGTTTAATTCCATGAATGTATTTGAAACATCTACTGTTTTGGAGACATTGTAGAAAGTTCTTCAGGCCATGAAAAACAACAAAAACAACAACAACAATAAGATATGATTATCTGTCTAGGTGGGAGAGGCCAACAGACCAATGGATAAAAATAGAATCCAGATTCTAGTATGTGCTAAAAAAGATATGCTGGTGGGCACAAAGGGACATTCACACTGATATAGGAACATATATACTAGGAAGTTCCTAGTATACATTTTTGCTGATATGGAACATAAAGTAGATTGTATCTGGTTTGAAATATCTGTTTGAAATTTAATTTTGTATTTCTTGACTGCAAAGGCTGGAATTTTAATTACATTTTTTAAACTCTTGCTGTTAGGCTTTTAGATGCAATTTATGTTGTTCCAATCAGGTGCATACATAGGAGACTGTAATTCAGAACTGAGTTAAGTGGGGAAAGACGCAGTTGTACATGAACCATCCATATTGCTGGTGTGGATTGAGCAGTTACTACATGGCTCTGAAGTCAGCAGTTAATTTAGCAATTTTTCCATCCTTAGATACCACTGTGCTTGTGATACTATTTGCCCCGGGAACATTATAGGATAGTTCACTACTTCACCTAAGGTGTCATTGCTTTAGTTCTTGAAAGTAATTTTTGCTGGCTATACCATTCTAGATTGACTTTTCCCCCTTGTGTTTTAAAGATGTTGCTTTACTTTCTGTTTACATTGTTTCCAATGAGAAAATTGCTCTCACCTGTATCTGTCTCTATAAATAATGTATCTTTTTTCTCTGTCTGCTTTTAAGATTGTCTCTTCATCACTGGTTTTGAACAATTTGATTATCATATGCCTTGGTATAGTTTTAACATATTTCTTGTATCTGGGATTCATTGGTCTTCTTGCTACTGTGGGTTTATAGTTTTCATCAGCTTTGGATTTTTTGAGCCATTATTCTTTCAAATGCATCCTGCCTCCTTGAGGTTGTCCAGGAGCTCACTGATGCTCACACGGTGTGTTTTTTATGATTATATATTTTTCTCTGTGTATTTCATTTTGGATATTTTCTGTTGTTATGTTTCATGTTCACTAATCTTCATATTTTTCATTTCACACCTGGTAGGTAGAATTCTAAAATGACCTCCCAAATTTTTTTACCCTAATTCAGAATTGTGATTATAATGAGATATAATCCCCAATTTTGTAATGTTTTATGGCAAAATGAATTTTTCAGATTTAATTAATTTTAGTAATTTAGCTTACTAGTCAGTTGAATTTGGATGAATCAAAAGGGCTATTAACTGGGTGGGCCCTTAAGAGGAGTTTCTTCAGGATGGTAGCAGAAGAGAAAGAGAAATTTGAAGCACCTGAAGGATTTAAGCCATTGCTGACTTTAAGATAGAGGGAGCCTCATGAAAAAGATCTGACAGTGGCCTCCAGGTGCTGAGAGTGACCCCTGGTTACTAGTCAGCCAGAAAATGGGGACTTCAGTCCTATATCCATAATAAACTAGATTTTACTAACAGCTACAGTGAGCTTGCAAGTTAATTTAAAAAATTACATCTACATTTTTGTAGAGACAAGGTCTCACTATGTTGCCCAGACTGGTCTTGGACTTCTGACCTCAAGCAATACTTCTGCCTCAAACTTCTAAAGCAATGGGATTACAGACATGAGCCACTGTGTTTGGCCTAGAAGTTAATTTTTTTTTAAGGCCACTTGGTAATCACCCAGACCAGTGAATGACATAATTTCAGCCTTGTAGGATCCTAATCATAGACCTCAGGCAAGGCCTCTCGGACTTCTGACATATGAAACTGTGCACTAATAAATGGGTGGTGTTTTAAGCTGCCAAGTTTGTGATAACTTGTTACATATCAGTAGAAAATCAATACATCAGACACTGTAATTTTTATCTCTAGAAGTTTAATTTGAGTCTTTAAAAAAGTCTTTCATGTCTGTAACTAACTTTTTGAACATAGGGAGGGCTTATAACCATTTTAATGTCCTTGTCTGCTAGTTCTAATGTCTATGTCATTCCTGGGTCAGTTTCATTTGCTTGATTATTCTAGAACCCCATTGTGGGTTGCATTTTCCTGTTTATTTTTGTGCCTTGTAATTTTTTATTAGATGCCAGACATAATGAATTTTAGGTGGAAGCAGAATTGTGTTTAGTTTGGGGCTAATTATTCTCCATTTAGAGACAAGACACTTCTAAATACTTTACTAATTCCCTGTGAGTTATGAGGTTTTCCAGTTTGATTTCTGGGAATGAGCATTATTCCTGGTCCTGTGTTAGGTACATTTCCTCTAATACTTTCAGTGGTTTTTTTGTTGTTGTTGTTGTTGTTTATTTGTTTTGGTTTGTTTGTTTGTTTGTTTTGAGATGGAGTCTTACTCTTGTTGCCCAGGCTGGAGTGCAATGGCACAACTCGGCTCACTGCAACCTCCACCTCCCGGGTTCAAGTGATTCACCTGTCTCAGCCTCCTGCGTAGCTGGGATTATAAGCACCTGTCACCATGCCTAGCTAATTTTTTGTGTTTTTAGTAGACATGGGGTTTCACCGTGTTGACCAGACTGGTCTCGAACTCCTGAACTCAGGTGATCCACCCGCCTTGGCCTCCCAAAATGCTGGGATTACAGTCATGAGCTACCGTGCCCAGTCTCAGTTGTTTCTTTTACTGTTGTTTTTCTGACATGTATGAGCACAATCAAAATCAGGTTAATAGTTGAGATTTTAGACTTCTGTATCTGTGAAGCCATCTCTTCTCTAGTACTCTTTCCTGTGAACTCTAGGATCTTCTGTCTCCCTGGACTCCTAGGTCTGTTTGTTAAACTCAGGGAGTCTATCGGACTCCACTTAGGTTCCCTCTCTCTGTGCCATATCCTGGAAATTCTCTCAAGGCTGTAAGTTGGGACAATCACAGGGCTTACCTTGTTTGTTTCCTATCTTTCAGGGATCATTAACCTTAATTGCCTGATATTCAGTACCTTGAAAAACTGTTGTTTCATATATGTTCTGCAGTTTCTTGGTTGTTTCCGTTTCAATTATAAATTCATTCTCTGTTATTTCATCTTGACCAGAAGCAGAAGTCTGTTATTGATCTTTTGACATATAATAGTAAGATGAGATACACTGCTCATACCTAGAAAGCATATCTTTTAATCATAATATGTATTGTCATGCATAAATCAATATGAGGCATGTACTATATACCACATTTATTTACAAATAGATTCCATTTTTCTGTTGGTTTGATGTTGAAATGTAAAAATATAAAACCACTCGAATCAGATGAACATGATCACTGGAAAACAGCAGAGAGAAAGGCAAGTTGTTAGATAGTCAGAGGTTGGCAGTAGAGAATATGGCAAAAATAAAATGATGATAAAGAAGGAGGGCATATTGAAAGGACCAGTGAGGTACAAGTTTGGAAGGAGGAATGGAAATAAAGATGAAGAGAAAAGGGGTCATCCTTGGAGGACAACTTTTGTGTGATGGATTTTTTTTTTCACATAATAGGGTGGTATGATTTTTGTTCCCTACTCCACCCCCTTTATTCTGTGTCTTTTTACCACTTTCTTCCATGCATCTCTTTTCTACATGCATCTATGGGCATGTAGCCCCAAATAGAGGATATGATAAATGATGACTGTCATTCATTCCTTTAACATGTAATTTTTATTATCGATTCTAATCTAGATTATGATAAGTGATGCAACTTTTAACAAGGCAGACACAGTTCTTTGTCCCAAAGATGGTAGAATCTAGCAAGGGAGACAGATAATAAGCCAGAACAACAGAGTTTGGTGTGTACTATAAGGTAAGGGTAAACAGGGCACTGGGGGAGCCATAGAATGCCACCTATTCTAAAGCTGGGATAAGGGTGCTCAAGGAAGGTATCACCGTGCTGAGATTTGAAAGATGAAGAATTGGTTAAGGAAGGAGGAATAAGAGGAAGGGAAGGGTATTTTGGGTTGAGGCAGCAGCAAATATCAACAGAGAATGATTTTGCAAGATGGCAAAGCTCAGTACAGTTGGAGCAGGGACTAAAAGTGTTAAGGGGATCTTACTGTAAAGTTTGGAAAATGTGGCACAGATTTGGCCCCCATCTTTAGGATTTTGGCTTAAGTAGTGGCTAGAGATGGAAAAACACCCCTGCTCAGGGATTTTTGGCCACATATGTCCTATATATATAAACCTGTCTGCAGAAGAGGGGCAGGTGAGAGTTGAGATTTCTTCCTAGTTTGGTTTTCCTTGGTGAATCCCCATCTCAGCATCCTGTAGCTAGGAATGTACCTAGTATGTGGCAAAATGAGAGTTCCCAAGGATTTTATACTTTCTGACAGACTGCAGAAACTCAAGAAAGTGCTTTCATATATTCCAAATATCTGAATATGTTGCCTGCAACTTTTGCAAATGAAGAAACAAAGAAGAGGCAGTGTGAAGAAACCATGAAATGGTGGCTACATCTTGACAGTTTTGTTTTCAGAAGAATATTTGTTTTTCTTTACTGAGTACCAGGATAAATGAGCTTCAAAGTGGGGCAGCTTAGTATCCTAAGTGCTATTCCCTTGATCTGGTGCATGGGTTATGCCAGGCACAAAGAAGTGAAAATGAAATAGCAGCCAATATATAACAAGCGAGGATGTATGATAGTGACTCACATTTTGGCATTTTAAAACGTAAACCAAGCAAGTTTTTAATTGTCTAAATATGCAGAGTTCAAGGAACAGGCTAAATTACCTTCTTCGATCACTTGAACAGTTATAAATCACTTAGTAAATATTTTAAGTACTTTTTGTTATTTACAGAAGGCTGATAATTTTTAATTTGCATAATACCTCATAATAGTTTATTAAAAAATGACATGCAATATAAAAAGCAATATATCATTTAAATTACGTATGAGTAAAGCCATTTGCTTCCCCCAGCCTTGTTTTATTAGAGCCAATTTGGTTGTAAAATAACATTTTTCTTCAGAGAATTTGTACATGTGTTTGTGTATTAGTTTTCCAAAGATGATATGAGGACAATGAATAAATAATTCTAAATTCTCTATCCTTCAAGTGGCCAGTTCTTGGTGACAACATGGAGGCAAAATTAGTGTGATGGTCATGAGCATCTGTCTGGGCTCAAATCCCACTCCTGCAAACTTCAGCAAGTTATCTAAACTCTGTAGGCATCTGAGCATCAGTTTGCCCATGATATGGTTTGGATATTTTTCCCCTCCAAATCTCATGTTGAAATGTGATCCCCAGTGTTTGAGGTGGGGCCTGGTGGAAGGCGTTTGAGTCATGGTGGTAGATCCTTCATGAATGGCTTGGTGCTGTCGTTACAATAATAAGTGAGTTCTCTATGTGTTCATATGAAATCTGGTTGTTTAAAAGAGCCTGGCTCCTCCTCCTCCTCTCTCTTGCTTCCTTTCTCACTATGTGAAATACTGGCTCCCTGTCAATTTTCGCCATGAGTGTAAGCTTCCTGAGGCCCTCACCAGGAGTAGATTCTGGCTGTATGCTTCATGCACAGTCTGCAGAACAATAAACCAAATAAGCTCTTTTCTTCATAAATTACCCAGTCTCAGGTATTCTTTTACAGCAATGAAAATGACTAATACAGTCCATCTGTGATATAGGTACTTCTTGTATCATTATCTATGATAATACTTTTTTTTTTTTTTTTTTTTTTTTTTTATTATACTTTAAGTTCTAGGGTACATGTGCATAACGTGCAGGTTTGTTACATATGTATACTTATGCCATGTTGGTGTGCTGCACCCATCAACTCGTCAGCACCCATCAATTCATCATTTATATCATGTATAACTCCCCAATGCAATCCCTCCCTCCTCCCCCCTCCCCCCTCCCCATGATAGACCCCAGTGTGTGATGTTCCCCTTCCCGAGTCCAAGTGATCTCATTGTTCAGTTCCCACCTATGAGTGAGAACATGCGGTGTTTCGTTTTCTGTTCTTGTGATAGTTTGCTAAGAATGATGGTTTCCAGCTGCATCCATGTCCCTACAAAGGACGCAAACTCATCCTTTTTTATGGCTGCATAGTATTCCATGGTGTATATGTGCCACATTTTCTTAATCCAGTCTGTCACAGATGGACATTTGGGTTGATTCCAAGTCTTTGCTATTGTGAATAGTGCCGCAATAAACATACGTGTACATGTGTCTTTGTAGTAGACTAATTTATAATCCTTTGGGTATATACCCAGTAGTGGGATGGCTGGGTCATATGGTACATCTAGTTCTAGATCCTTGAGGAATTGCCATACTGTTTTCCATAATGGTTGAACTAGTTTACAATCCCACCAACAGTGTAAAAGTGTTCCTATTTCTCCACATCCTCTCCAACACCTGTTGTTTCCTGACTTCTTAATGATTGCCATTCTAACTGGTGTGAGATGGTATCTCATTGTGGTTTTGATTTGCATTTCTCTGATGGCCAGTGATGATGAGCATTTTTTCATGTGTCTGTTGGCTGTATGAATATCTTCTTTTGAGAAATGTCTGTTCATATCCTTTCCCCACTTTTTGATGGGGTTGTTTGTTTTTTTCTCGTATATTTGTTTGAGTTCTTTGTAGATTCTGGATATTAGCCCTTTGTCAGATGAGTAGGTTGCAAAAATTTTCTCCCATTCTGTAGGTTGCCTGTTCACTCTGATGGTAGTTTCTTTTGCTGTGCAAAAGCTCTTTAGTTTAATGAGATCCCATTTGTCAATTTTGGCTTTTGCTGCCGTTGCTTTTGGTGTTTTAGACATGAAGTCCTTGCCCATGCCTATGTCCTGAATGGTACTACCTAGATTTTCTTCTAGGGTTTTTATGGTATTAGGTCTAACATTTAAGTCTCTAATCCATCTTGAATTAATCTTCGTATAAGGGGTAAGGAAAGGATCCAGTTTCAGCTTTCTACTTATGGCTAGCCAATTTTCCCAGCACCATGTATTAAATAGGGAATCCTTTCCCCATTTCTTGTTTCTCTCAGGTTTGTCAAAGATCAGATGGCTGTAGATGTGCGGTATTATTTCTGAGGACTCTGTTCTGTTCCATTGGTCTATATCTCTGTTTTGGTACCAGTACCATGCTGTTTTGGTTACTGTAGCCTTGTAGTATAGTTTGAAGTCAGGTAGCGTGACGCCTCCAGCTTTGTCCTTTTGACTTAGGATTGTCTTGGCAATGCGGGCTCTTTTTTGGTTCCATATGAACTTTAAAGCAGTGTTTTCCAATTCTGTGAAGAAAGTCATTGGTAGCTTGATGGGGATGGCATTGAATCTATAAATAACCTTGGGGAGTATGGCCATTTTCACGATATTGATTCTTCCTATCCATGAGCATGGTATGTTCTTCCATTTGTTTGTGTCCTCTTTGATTTCACTGAGCAGTGGTTTGTAGTTCTCCTTGAAGAGGTCCTTTACATCCCTTGTAAGCTGGATTCCTAGGTATTTTATTCTCTTTGAAGCAATTGTGAATGGAAGTTCATTCCTGATTTGGCTCTCTGCTTGTCTGTTGCTGGTGTATAAGAATGCTTGTGATTTTTGCACATTAATTTTGTATCCTGAGACTTTGCTGAAGTTGCTTATCAGCTTAAGGAGATTTTGGGCTGAGACGATGGGGTTTTCTAAATATACAATCATGTCATCTGCAAACAGGGACAATTTGACTTCTTCTTTTCCTAACTGGATACCCTTGATTTCTTTCTCTTGCCTGATTGCCCTAGCCAGAACTTCCAACACTATGTTGAATAGGAGTGGTGAGAGAGGGCATCCCTGTCTTGTGCCAGTTTTCAAAGGGAATTTTTCCAGTTTTTGCCCATTCAGTATGATATTAGCTGTGGGTTTGTCATAAATAGCTCTTATTATTTTGAGGTACGTTCCATCAATACCGAATTTATTGAGCGTTTTTAGCATGAAGGGCTGTTGAATTTTGTCAAAAGCCTTTTCTGCATCTATTGAGACAATCATGTGGTTCTTGTCTTTGGTTCTGTTTATATGCTGGATTACGTTTATTGATTTGCGAATGTTGAACCAGCCTTGCATCCCAGGGATGAAGCCCACTTGATCATGGTGGATAAGCTTTTTGATGTGCTGCTGAATCCGGTTTGCCAGTATTTTATTGAGGATTTTTGCATCAATGTTCATCAGGGATATTGGTCTAAAATTCTCTTTTTTTGTTGTGTCTCTGCCAGGCTTTGGTATCAGGATGATGTTGGCCTCATAAAATGAGTTAGGGAGGATTCCCTCTTTTTCTATTGATTGGAATAGTTTCAGAAGGAATGGTACCAGCTCCTCCTTGTACCTCTGGTAGAATTCAGCTGTGAATCCATCTGGTCCTGGACTTTTTTTGGTGGGTAGGCTATTAATTGTTGCCTCAATTTCAGAGCCTGCTATTGGTCTATTCAGGGATTCAACTTCTTCCTGGTTTAGCCTTGGGAGAGTGTAAGTGTCCAGGAAATTATCCATTTCTTCTAGATTTTCTAGTTGATTTGCGTAGAGGCGTTTATAGTATTCTCTGATGGTAGTTTGTATTTCTGTGGGGTCAGTGGTGATATCCCCTTTATCATTTTTTATTGCATCTATTTGATTCCTCTCTCTTTTTTTCTTTATTAGCCTTGCTAGCGGTCTGTCAATTTTGTTGATCTTTTCAAAAAACCAACTCCTGGATTCATTGATTTTTTGGAGGGTTTTTTGTGTCTCTATCTCCTTCAGTTCTGCTCTGATCTTAGTTATTTCTTGCCTTCTGCTAGCTTTTGAATGTGATTGCTCTTGCCTCTCTAGTTCTTTTAATTGTGATGTTAGAGTGTCAATTTTAGATCTTTCCTGCTTTCTCTTGTGGGCATTTAGTGCTATAAATTTCCCTCTACACACTGCTTTAAATGTGTCCCAGAGATTCTGGTATGTTGTATCTTTGTTCTCATTGGTTTCAAAGAACATCTTTATTTCTGCTTTCATTTCGTTATGTACCCAGTAGTCATTCAGGAGCAGGTTGTTCAGTTTCCATGTAGTTGAGCGGTTTTGATTGAGTTTCTTAGTCCTGAGTTCTAGTTTGATTGCACTGTGGTCTGAGAGACAGTTTGTTATAATTTCTGTTCTTTTACATTTGCTGAGGAGTACTTTACTTCCAATTATGTGGTCAATTTTGGAATAAGTGCGATGTGGTGCTGAGAAGAATGTATATTCTGTTGATTTGGGGTGGAGAGTTCTATAGATGTCTATTAGGTCTGCTTGGTGCAGAGATGAGTTCAATTCCTGGATATCCTTGTTAACTTTCTGTCTCGTTGATCTGTCTAATGTTGACAGCGGAGTGTTGAAGTCCCCCATTATTATTGTATGGGAGTCTAAGTCTCTTTGTAAGTCTCTAAGGACTTGCTTTATGAATCTGGGTGCTCCTGTATTGGGTGCATATATATTTAGGAGAGTTAGCTCTTCCTGTTGAATTGATCCCTTTACCATTATGTAATGGCCTTCTTTGTCTCTTTTGATCTTTGATGGTTTAAAGTCTGTTTTATCAGAGACTAGGATTGCAACCCCTGCTTTTTTTTGTTCTCCATTTGCTTGGTAGATCTTCCTCCATCCCTTTATTTTGAGCCTATGTATGTCTCTGCATGTGAGATGGGTCTCCTGAATACAGCAGACTGATGGGTCTTGACTCTTTATCCAGTTTGCCAGTCTGTGTCTTTTAATTGGAGCATTCTTTCCATTAACATTTAAGGTTAATATTGTTATGTGTGAACTTGATCCTGCCATTATGATATTAACTGGTTATTTTGCTCGTTAGTTGATGCAGTTTCTTCCTAGCCTCGATGGTCTTTACATTTTGCCAAGTTTTTGCGATGGCTGGTACCGGTTGTTCCTTTCCATGTTTAGGGCTTCCTTCAGGGTCTCTTGTAAGGCAGGCCTGGTGGTGACAAAATCTCTAAGCATTTGCTTATCTGTAAAGGATTTTATTTCTCCTTCACTTATGAAACTTAGTTTGGCTGGATATGAAATTCTGGGTTGAAAATTCTTTTCTTTAAGAACGTTGAATATTGGCCCCCACTCTCTTCTGGCTTGTAGAGTTTCTGCCGAGAGATCTGCTGTTAGTCTGATGGGCTTCCCTTTGTGGGTGACCCGACCTTTCTCTCTGGCTGCCCTTAAGATTTTTTCCTTCATTTCAACTTTGGTGAATCTGGCAATTATGTGTCTTGGAGTTGCTCTTCTGGAGGAGTATCTTTGTGGCGTTCTCTGTATTTCCTGAATTTGAATGTTGGCCTGCCCTGCTAGGTTGGGGAAGTTCTCCTGGATGATATCCTGAAGAGGGTTTTCCAACTTGGTTCCATTTTCCCCCTCACTTTCAGGCACCCCAATCAGACGTAGATTTGGTCTTTTTACGTAATCCCATACTTCTTGCAGGCTTTGCTCATTTCTTTTTCTTCTTTTTTCTTTTGGTTTCTCTTCTCGCTTCATTTCATTCATTTGATCTTCAATCGCTGATACTCTTTCTTCCAGTTGATCGAGTCGGTTACTGAAGCTTGTGCATTTGTCACGTATTTCTCGTGTCATGGTTTTCATCTCTGTCATTTCGTTTATAATCTTCTCTGCATTAATGAGTCTAGCTGTCAATTCTTCCACTCTTTTTTCAAGATTTTTAGTTTCTTTGCGCTGGGTACGTAATTCCTCCTTTAGCTCTGATAAGTTTGATGGACTGAAGCCTTCTTCTCTCCTCTCGTCCAAGTCATTCTCTGACCAGCTTTGATCCGTTGCTGGCGATGGGCTGCGCTCCTTTGCAGGGGGAGATGCGCTCTTATTTTTTGAATTTCCAGCTTTTCTGCCCTGCTTCTTCCCCATCTTTGTGGTTTTATCTGTCTCTGGTCTTTGATGGTGGTGACGTACTGATGGGGTTTTGGTATAGGTGTCCTTCCTGTTTGATAGTTTTCCTTCTGACAGTCAGAAGGACTCTCTGTTGGTCTGTTGGAGATTGCTTGAGGTCCACTCCAGACCCTGTTTGCCTGGGTATCAGCAGCAGAGGTTGCCGAAGATAGAATATTGCTGAACAGCGAGTGTACCTGTCTGATTCTTCCTTTGGAAGTGTCCTCTCAGGGGTGTACTCCACCCTGTGAGGTGTGGGGTGTCAGACTGCCCCTAGTGGGGGATTTCTCCCAGCTAGGCTACTCAGGGGTCAGGGACACACCTGAGCAGGCAGTCTGTCCGTTCTCAGATCTCAACCTCCGCGTTGGGAGATCCGCGGCTCTCCCCAAAGCTGTCAGACAGAGTCGTTCGCGTCTGCACCAGCTCCCGCTACTTCCCCTGTTGGTCTTCAGCTGTGCGCTGTCCCCAGAGGTGGAGACTACAGAGACAGGCAGGCTTCCTTGAGCTGCTGTGAGCTCCACCCAGTTCGAGCTTCCCAGCGGCTTTGTTTACCTACTTAAGCCTCAGCAATGGCGGGCGCCCCTCCCCCAGCCTCGCTGCTGCCTTGCGGATAGATCGCGGCAGACTGCTGTGTTAGCAGTGAGGGAGGCTTCGTGGGCGTGGGACCCTCCCGGCCAGGTGTGGGATATATTCTCCTGGAATGCCTGTATGCTTACAGCGCAGTATTGGGGTGGGAGTTACCCGATTTTCCAGGTGTTGTGTGTCTCAGTTCCCCTGGCTAGGAAAACGGATCCCCTTCCCCCTTGCGCTTCCAGGTGAGGCGATGCCTCGCCCTGCTTCAGCTCTCGCTGGTCAGGCTGCAGCAGCTGACCAGCACCGATTGTCCGGCACTCCCTAGTGAGATGACCCCAGTACCTCAGTTGAAAATGCAGAAATCACCGGTCTTCTGTGTCGCTCGCGCTGGGAGTTGGAGACTGGAGTTGTTCCTATTCGGCCATCTTGCTCCGCCCCCCGATAATACTTTTATTATCGTGTTGAGAATTGAACTCATTTATGCTAGTACTAGGCACATGACAAATGCTTAATAAAGGATGGCTATTATGATTAGCTCTTAGAATAATGGGGGTAAATTTTTTTGTTTTGTCTGAGACTTTTGTAAAAGCTATAGATATTTCCTTAGAAATGTGAATACACATGACATTTTGCATATCTTTACAGGAATCTCATCAGCTCTTGAGGCTTTTTTCACAATTAAGACACTTTTCACTTGAGCAGATGAGAAGAATTGAGATCCCATATACAAAGGGAGGAATTGTGAGATAAAAACAAGGGCAGTTGGTTTGTACAAAAAATTGATAAATTTGATGATGAGAGGATGTGGAATTCTCTCCTGATGGCACCCATTTCCTCATTGAAATGAGAAGCGAAGCCATTGGTTGAGAATGAGGAGGGCAGGGAATGTTGGAGGTTTAAGGAGGGCAAACTTGTGAATAATTGGGAGAGTAGTAAAAGAAACTGATTAGGAGAATATAGGAGGATTGCTAGGCAGCACTGAAGGCCCACTTGAGATTTGTTATCACAAATTCAAAGTGAGACCAGACAACTGCTTGAACATGAATGGAGAGTAGAAGGATGGTTGAGTGTAATCAGGGTTGGATATTTGAGGTGAGTACAAAGGAAGGAGAGGCAAGGAAATTGAGGTGTATGATAATGTTTCTCATGTGACTTTACCTACCCACTGTTACAGCCTTTGGAGAGGCATAGGCCTTTGGTCATGCAGTTCCTCTGTTACTGGGAAGTGGCAGAAGATGCCCTGTAGGAGAGGCAGGAGAGCCCTCCCTTCCCTCCACTATCCCACTTCTCCTTTCTTCTTGTTTAGGAGCCAGAGGACTGAGTACTTTCACCCTACATTGCCTTGAGGCGAAAGAGTGTTCTTCTGAGATGGGGCAGGGAGGAAATCTGTACTCCAAAATAGATCTCCATGCCTCTTTCCACCAATGTTTATTATTTTATTTAATTTAATTATTTATTTTGAGATGGAGTCTCACTCACTCTGTCTCCCAGAATGGGGTGCAGTGGCATGATCTTGGCTCACTGCAACCTCTGCCTCCCGGGCTCAAGGGATTCTCCAGCCTCAGCCTCCCGCATAGCTGAGATTATAGGCATGAGTCACCACACCTGGATATCAACCAATTTTTATTCTTAGGTAACTATATTACCTATGCTAATTCCATCTTAGGTGACTACATTTCTGATGATGGAGTCTTCTATTGAATGCATCCTTTTTGATAATCACAGCATTTATACATTTAATAAAACATTCTCCAAGAAAAAATTACTTAGTCCATGATAAATCATGTTCATATGGAATTTCCTTTTTTATTGATACATAAACATTATACATGTTTATGGGGTGCATGTGATATTTCAGCACTTGCATCCAATGTGTGATGAATTCTCATGACCTAAATGGGGAGCTATATTCTTTATTTCACTTGCCTCAAAGGAAGGAAAATAAAAACAAATAAAGTAGTTGTGTGTGACTTTCTTTGCTCTTGTGCAGATTTTTAACATATGTTTGACTCCACTGATAGTATTTTATTCTCTCCATCAATCAGTCTTTTCTTTCTGTTAAGCCCTTGAGAATGGGAGTTGCTGACAGTTTCCTTCCCATTTACCTCCAGAATTTTCCTTGTTATATAAAACATGGCCCAGGAAAGCCACAGAACAGGAGAGCCAGCAGTTCCTGCCTCCTCTACCTCCATAGGATCTGGATTTCTCCTTTAAAGTCTGGGTTCCGTGGTTAGGACCCTTTCTCTTTCTCTTTTATACAGCCCTCTGTTTCTCAAGCAAAAGCTCTTTACCAGCTGATGTGGAGATGCAGGGCACACCCTACTCAGGCAGATAGTCAAGAGTGCTCCTTCCTGCTATTCACTGTGGAGAGGCCACATGAGATGAGAATGGAAAAAGATGGACTTTCAAAATCAGCCAGACCCAAGCTGGAGTACTGATTCATTACAAGTTGCTTAATTTTTCTGAGTCTTACTTGTAATAGAAACTTTTCATTTCTTCTTGTCCCCCTCCTCTTTCTCTTCTTCTTCTCCTCACCCTCCTCCCCACCTTTCTTCTTCTCTTCAGGATATTTCAGCTATCTGACAAAAGTATCTAACTCAAATTGGCTTCAACCATAAGGATTTTACTGGCCTGTGAAACTGAAAGTCCAAGGTTGAATGGCTTCTGAGTGACACAACCTCATGGCCTTGTTTTTGTGTTTCTGTGGCTCTTTTCTCCTTAGTGGGCTGCATTCCTAGGCTGGTAGCAGTTCTGGGCTTGCATCATAAAGAACACTAAGGAATTTCCAGAGTCTCTTCTAGAAGGTGGGGAAGAACTTCTGCAGAAGCTCTGGGAAGTCTCTCCTTGGTCTCAATGGTCATGTGACAATTTACCAAGCTCCAGAAAGGAGGACAGGATTTCTTTTAAACTACTGAAACACACCCTTAGAACTGGGCATGGGGTCAGCTTTTCCTGAGCCCCATAGGCTGCATAGGGGAAGGCAAACTGCATAGAAAGAAATCCAGACTCTGTTAGGAAGGAAGAAGGAGGGATTAGCTGCAGAACTGAGAGCTGATACCATCCACTCTGCCCAGGGCTCACACACTGCTCTTCTGCTTACCTGACAAGCAAGATCCCTTCTCTATTTGACTCCTAGTGAAAACAGATTAGACACCTGGCCCCGGAGGTCCTTATGTCTACCAACAGTAATTCCCTGAAGCAGACTTTCTGGGTGCACAGCCTATACTAGAGTCATAGTGATTCTGCTCTCTTAACAAAGACTGTCACTCAGTCTTTCTTCGTGCTTTTGGTGGCCTGGCTTCCTGACCAGAACTCTGTGTTTCCTTTCATCTTTAATCCTCTTCTTGGCACTCCCACCATCTGAGGCTCTGAGGCTCTAGGCTCCCATTCAAGATTCCTGCACCCTGCGCAGAGAGTCGCCTCTCCCAGGCACCCATCTTCTGGTCTTTTCTTGTTACTGACATTGGCATTAGCTTTGAAAAATCAAAAACCCAATTCCGTTTGATAAATCCCCATCTGTTACACCGAATTATTTTCCAATTCCCATGTTATTTTTGTTCTCATCATCCAGGGCATGAGCTGAGCAGAGGAGAGGATGTGAGGGTGGAGGAAGCAGCTGGGCATGCTCAGCACAGGCTGCTGTGAGAAGGAGCCCTGGGAATGCTGCTTTTAATGCCACAGCAGTGACTTTGCTGAGCAGAAGCCTTCACACCCTATAGACTGCAGGAGGAGGCTGCACAATCCCCATCCTCAACACAGGGTGGAGGCCTGCTTGCTCTGTTTTGGGGAGTTGCTGCCTCTGAGGGCAGGGGAAGCATCATGCTCCTGTAATTGCATCCTCACCACTGAATTATCAGGGAATTTTAAAGGATAGTCCCAAGTTTTCAAAAACACAAATTAAAAAGAGACTTACTGCAAGGTTGTTTTTCACTCCTGACAGTAACTATATGTCATAATCTGTCAGACTCTCCTTCCAGACAATAAACTTGGGTTACTATGAATGAAGAGGGTCAAGGAGGGTCTTTTCCTATATATTCTCTTCCCGGGCCGATCCCCTTCCTTTTTTTGTTCCCTGGGGAGAATAAGTACACTAATTTAGCACATATACATGCCAACTTTAAGCCATTTTGCATATGTTTAAAATATTTGTAAGAGTCAGGAGTCCAAATGACATTATTCTCATTATACTAGCCAACATTAACTGTGTACATACTATGTGCCAGGCATTGAGATGAATTAACATACTTAGTTTTCACAAACTGTTATGAGGGTAAGTGGTACTATTATTCATCTGTTGAAGCTGAGCCCAGAGTGGTTAAATAATTGTCCTAAGTTAACCTAGTTGGTAAACAGCAATGCTGGACTCAAATCTGTCACGCTGTCCCCAAAGCTCCTGCTTTTAACCACTTGCACCATAATTGGAACCCTGCCCCCACCCCTTTAACAAAACATCCCTTGCACTTCACAATAGGACATGTCTTATTTCTCTTACCTTTATGACTATTTCTTTGCTGTCTCTTTTCTTGCCTCCATTTCCCTCTCCTATTGCTTTTCATGATTTTAGTATCATTTTCATGTGAAGGGAGGTCCATGCCATCGAGGAGAGGTCTGACAAGGATGTCTGGGCTTGAGTGATGACCTAGACAGAATTGAAAGAGGAGTACTGGAATGCATGAATTAAATGAACAATAAATTAATTCCAAAAGATTAGGAAAGGTCCCAAGGGCCTAAAAAAGAGGGGTTCAGAGTCTTCGCAGACCAAATGGTATATGTAGCAGCCTTAGTAAGGAGTCAATACTACTGTTTTTTTGTTTTGTTTTGTTTTGTTTCTTTGAGATGGAGTCTCAGAGTCTCGCTCTGTTGCCCAGGCTGGAGTGCAGTGGCACAATCTCAGCTCACTGCAAGCTCCGCCTCCCAGGTTCACGTCATTCTCCTGCCTCAGCTTAACAAGTAGCTGGAACCACAGGCACCTGCCACCACACCCAGCTAATTTTTTGTGTGTGTTTAATAGAGATGGGGTTTCACTGTGTTAGCCAGGATGGTCTCAATCCCCTGACCTCGTGACCTGCCCGCCTTGGCCTCCCAAAGTGCTGAGATTACAGGCGTTAGCCACCGCTCCCGTCCAGGAGTCAATACTACTATTAAGTCAGGTACTAAGGAATGGGGCTATGGACCTTCAAAAAGATCCTGTGGCTTGGTTTTGGGGGCAATTTCTACCAAACATTTAAAGGAGAATTAATGCCAATGCTTCTCAAGCTCTCCTAAAAAAATTGAAGAGAAGGGAATATTTCCAAACTCATTTTACAAGGCCAGCATTACCCTGATACCAAGGACAGACGAGGACACTACAAAAAACAAAAAATAATTACAGTCCAATATCCCTGATGAACATAGATGCAAAAGTCCTCAACAAGGTAAAACTGAAAACTGACTTTAGCCACACATTAAAAGGATCATACACCATGATCAAGTGGGATTTATCCCTGGGATGCAAGATGACTCGACATACACAAACCAATCAATGTGATATACCACATTAGCAGAATAAAAGATGAAAATCATATGATCATCTTAATAGATGCAGTAAAAGCATTTGACAAAATTCCACATTCTTCCATGACATAAGAAAGGCCATATATGACAGGCTTACAATTAACATCGTATTTAACTAAGATCTTGAATAAGACAAGGATGCCCACTCTCACCATTTTTATTCATTGTAGTAGTGGAATTCCTAGCCAAAGCAATTAGGCAATAAAAATAAATAGAAGGAACTCAAATTGGAAATGAAGAAGAAAAATTGTCTCTGTTTGTAAATGATGTGATCTTGAAAACCTAGACACCACCAAAATAAAACCTGTTAGAACTAATAAACAAATTCAGTAAAGTTATAGGGTACAAAATCGACATGCAAAAATCAGTTACATTTCAATACACTAACTATGAACCATCAGGAAATTAAGAAAACAATTTTATTTATAGTTTTTTAAAAACCAACTTAAGAATAAATTTAACTAAGAAAGCAGAAGATGTATACACTGAAAACTATAAAGTATTGAGCAAGAAAATTGAAGAAGACACATATAAATGGAAAGGTATCCTGTATTCATGGATTGAAAAAATTAATGTTGTTAAAATCTTCATACTACCCAAAGTGATCTACAGATTCAATGAGATTCCTATCAGTATTCCAGTGACATTTTAAAACAGAAATAGAAATTCATATGGAGCCACAAAGGCCCCTAATAATCAAAGAAATTCTGACCAAAAAGAACAAAGTTGGAGGCATAACAATACCTGACGTTCAAAATATGTAGTAAAAAGTCACAGTAATCAAAACAGCATGGTACTGGCATAAAAACAGACATATAGACCAATGGAACAGAATAGAAACCTCAGAAATAAATCCTTGCAGTTATGGTCAATTGACATTTTACAAATGCGTAAAGAACAGAGAATGGGGAAAGGACAGTTTCTTTAATAAATAGTGCTGGGAAAACTAGATATCCACATGCAGAAGAATGAAAGTGAACCCATCTCTCATACTATCAAATGAAAATGAATTAAAGGCTTAAATATAGGACCTGAAACTGTAAAACTGTTAGAAAAAGGTTTTTTTTTTTTTTATTTTTATTTTTTTATTTTTTTTTTAGGTGGAGTCTTACTCTGTCTCCCAGGCTGGAGTGCAGTGGCTCTATCTCAGCTCAGTGCAACCTCCGCTTCCTGGGTTCAAGTGATTCCCATGCCACAGCTCCCTGAGTAGCTGGGACTACAGGTGCATGCCACCACGCCCAGCTAATTTTTTATATTTTTGGTAGAGATGGGGTTTTGCCATGTTGGCCAGGCAGGTCTTGAACTCCTGACCTCGGCCTCCCAAAGTGCTGAGATTACAGGTGTGAGCCCCACACCCAGCTAAGAAAAAGTTTCTTGATACTGGTCTGGGCAATGATTTTTTGGATATGACGTCAAACGCACAGGCAGCAAAAGCAAAAACAGATGAATGGGATTGCATCAAATAGAAAAACTTTTGCAGAGCAAAGGAAACAACAAAGTGAAGAGGCAGCCTACAGAATAGAAGAAAATATTGACAAGCCAGATACCTGATAAATGGTTAATATCCAAAATATACAAGAATCCAAACAACTCAATAGCGAGAAAACAACCTGATTTAAAAATGGGCATAAGACCCAAAAAGACATTTCTCAAAAGAAGACATACATATGGCTGACAAGTGTATGAAAAAATGTTCATCATCACTAGTTATCAGAGAAATGCAAATTAAAACCACAACGAGCTATCACCTCACACTTTTAGAATGGCTATTAACAGGCCGGGCGCGGTGGCTCAAGCCTGTAATCCCAGCACTTTGGGAGGCCGAGACGGGCGGATCACAAGGTCAGGAGATCGAGAACATCCTGGCTAACACGGTGAAACCCCGTCTCTACTAAAAATACAAAAAAAAAAAAAAAAACTAGCTGGGCGAGGTGGCGGCGCCTGTAGTCCCAGCTACTCGGGAGGCTGAGGCAGGAGAATGGCGTGAACCCGGGAGGCGGAGCTTGCAGTGAGCTGAGATCCGGCCACTGCACTCCAGCCTGGGTGACAGAGCGAGACTCCGTCTCAAAAAAAAAAAAAAAAAAAAAAAAAAAAAAAAAAAAAAAAAAAAAAAAAAACAAGAGATAGCAAGTGCTGGTGAGGAAGTAGAGAAAAGAAAACCCTTGCACATTGTTAATGGGAATGTAAATTACTGCAGTTATGGAAAATGGTGAGGAAGTTATTTTAAACATGAAATGTAGAACAATCATATGATCCAGCAATCCCACATCTGGGTATATATCCAAAGGAACCGAAATCAGTATGTTGAAGAGATATCTGCACGCCCATGTTCACTGAAGCATTATTCACAGTAGCCAAGATATGGAATCAACCCAAGTGCCCATCGATGGATGAATGGATGAAGCAAATGTAGTATAGACTTACACGCATACATACAATGGGATACTATTCAGCCTTACAAAAAGAAGGAAATTCTGTCATTTGCAACAACATAAATGAACTTGGGGGACATTATGCTAAGCGAAATAAACCAGGCACAGAAAGACAAATACTATATGATCTCACTTAAATGTGCAGTCTAAAATAGTAAAACTCATAAAAGCAGACAATAGAATGGTGATTTTCAGGGGCTGGGAGGGAGAAAGGAGTAGAAATGGGGTGATGTTAGTCAGTGGGTACATAGTTTGTTAGATTGGAGAAATATGTTCTGGAGATCTATTGTACAGCATGGTGACTATAGCTAATAGTAATGTGTTATATAATTGAACATTACTAAGAAGGTATGTTTTAAATGTTTTTACCACCAAAAAGTGGTAAGTACGTAAAGTGATGGATATGTTAATTAGTTTTATTTAATCATTGCACAATATATACATGTACCAAAATGATTATATACATAAATATATGTTGATAAGGTTTGGCTCTGTGTTCCCACCCAAATCTCATCTTGTAGCTCCCATAATTCCCATGTGTTGTGGGAGGGACCTGGTGGGAGATAATTGAATCATGGGGGTGGGTCTTTCCCATGCTGTTCTTGTGATAGCCAGTAAGTCCCATAAGATCTGATGGTATTATAAGGGGGAATTTCCCTGCACAGCTCTCTCTCTTTGCCTGCTGCCACCATTGTAAGATGTGACTTGCTCCTTCTTGCCTTCTGCCATGATTCTGAGGTCTCCCCAGCCATGTGGAACTATGAGTCCAATTAAACCTCTCTCTTTCATAAATTGCCCAGTCTTGGGTATGCCTTTATCAGCAGTGTGAAAACAGACTAATACAGTAACTTGGTACCAGTAGAGTGGGGAGCTGCTGAAAAGACACCCAAAAATGTGGAAGTGACTTTGGAACTGGGTAACAGGCAGGGGTTGGAAAATGTGGGAAACTTTGGAACTTCCTAGAGATTTGTTGAATGGCTTTGCCCAAAATGCTGATAGCGATATGGACAATGAAATCCATGTTGAGGTGGTCTCTGATGGAAATAAGGAACTTGTTGGGAACTGGAGCAAAGGTGACTCTTGTTACGTTTTAGCAAAGAGACTGGCGGCATTTTGCCCCTGCCCTAGAGATTTATGGAACTTGGAACGTGAAATAGATGATTTAGAGTATCTGGCAGAAGAAATTTCTAAGCAGCAAAGCATTCAAGATGTGACTTGGGTGCTGTTAAATGTGACTGACATTTAACAGTGACAATGTGAGAGAAAAGAAAGTCCTGTTTTCTGAGGAGAAATTCAAGCCAGCTGCATAAATTTGCATAAGTAATGAAGAGAAAAATATTAATCCCCAAGAAAATGGGGAAAATGTCTCTAGGGTGTGCCAGAGGTCTTCATGTCATGCCCTCCCATCACAGGCCCGGAGGCCTAGGAGAAAAAATGGTTTTGTGGCCCAGGCCCAGGTCCCCATGCTGTGTGCAGTCCAGGGACTTAGTGCCCTGCATTCCAGCCACTCCATCCATGACTAAAAGGTGCCCAGGTACAGCTTGGGCCATGGATTCAGAAGGTGCAAGCCCCAACCCTTGGTAGCTTCCATGTGATGTTGAGCCTGCAAGTGCACAGAAGTCAAGAATTGAGGTTTGGGAACCTCTCTCTAGATTTCACAGGATGTATGGAAATGCCTGGATGTCCAGGCAGAAGTTTGCTGCAGGGGCGGGCTCTCATGGAGAACCTCTGCTAGGTCAGTATGGAAAGGAAATTTGGTGTCAGAGCCCCCACACAGAGTCTCTACTGGGGCACTGCCTAGTGGAGCTGTGAAAAGAGGGCCACTGTCCTCCAGACCCTAGAGTGGTAGACCCATCAATAGCTTGCACCGCATGCCTGGAAAAGCCACAGACACTCAACACCAGCCTATGAAAGCAGCTAGGAAGGAGGCTGTACCCTGCACAGCCACAGGGGTGGAGCTGCCCAAGACCATGGGAACTTACCTCTTGCATCAGTGTGACCTGGATGTGAGACATGGAGTCAAATGAGATCATTTTGCAGCTTTGAGATTTGACTGCCCTGCTGGATTTGAACTTGCATGGGGCCTGTAGTCCCTTTGGTTTGGCCAAATGTTCACATTTGGAATGGCTGTATTTATCCAATGCCCGTACCCCCACTGTATCTAGGAAGTAACTTACTTGCTTTTGAATTTTACAGGCTCATAGGTAGAAGGAACTTGACTTGTCTCAGATGACACATGGGACTGTGGACTTTGAGTTAATGTGGAAATGAGTTAAGACTTTGGGGAACTGTTGGGAAGACATGATTGGTTTTGAAATGTAAAGACATGAGATTTGGGAGGGGTGGAATGATACAGTTTGGCTCTGTGTCTCCACCCAAATCTGGTCTTGTAGCTCCCATAATTCCCATGTGTTGTGAGAGGGACCTGGTGGGAGATAATTGAATCATGGGGGTAGGTCTTTCCCATGCTCTTCTCATGATAGTGAATAAGTCTCACAAGATCTGACAGTATGATAAGGGGGAGTTTCCCTGCACAAACTTGCTTTCTTTGCCCTCTGCCATCAGTGTAAGATGTGACTTGCTCCTCCTTGTCTTCCACCATGATTCTGAAGCCTCCCCAGTCATGTGGAACTGTGAATCCAATTAAACCTCTCTCTTTTGTAAATTGCCTAGTCTTGGGTATGTCTTTATTAGCAGCGTGAAAATGAACTAATAAATATGTATAACTATATTATGATTGTATGCCATAAATATCTAGTTTTCATTTGTCATTATATCTTAATAAAGCTGGGGGCAAAAAATCCTACCACAGGTCCATCACTCACTCTTGGTTTCTCTCACTTTGCTTCTTCATGAAAGCTTGCTGGCTTTGAACTTATTTTTCCTCTTGAAATCTGATTCTCTGAAGCACCACTGCTAGGAACTGATGACTCATCATGTTGATTCCATTTCTTACCATGGCTTGTTTATCACCTGATTCACTCTCCTTAATCAAAGTTCTAGTGACCTGATCATCTGTGTGCCTTTTCCAGGATTGTTCCTTTGACACAACTATATTTTGCTTGCCAATCTTGTTTGTCTTTATTATCTTGAAGGGCTTTACTGTCTTTATCTTGGAACTTCCTGGATGAAATTAAAAACATGAATCCTAAGGCTGAAGCTATTTTTTAATTTGTTCAAACATCAAGAATTTATTGAATACATACTATATGTCTCGTCTTGCCTTAGGTACAGGAAGTTAGCCAGATGATCAAGACACCTCCAGCCTTTCTACAGAGGAAGCAGGAGAACAGGAAAAGAAGACATTCTAATCCAATGAACGTATGTCCATGAGCAAACTCTGGTTCATGCCAGGTAATGAGGTTTATCTGAATCTCTAATCCAGACCAGGTGATAAAATTTGTTTGAACTTTAAATCCAATCCATTTCTTTTCATTAGGAGATTTAGTATTAGTCAATTGTCACTAGAATCAGAGCTCCAGGGGCCAGATTTGTGTCTTCACTGTTGTATCCCAACACTCATCACAGTTCTGAGATGTAGTAGTGGCAGCAGCAAGCAGGCAGCATTTATTGAATAAACATCACTGTGTGTAAATTTCTTTGTAATGCCAGTATACTTTTTGAGGCTTTCTAAAGCCTTTGTTGGTGAGAAGGACCCAGGAAATAAAGAGATGCTCAGAGAACACAACAAAAACTCTCTGGAGCCTTTTCCTGTGATGGTGGCAGTGGGAGACAGATGACATGGGAGTTAGTTCTTTGTGAAAGTTTTGCTTGGAGGCCCCTGGAGTTAAAATGGAATTAAACTTTCATCACTGCATGTGATGGAGTGTTACGTTTGTTTAATGAGCCCTTGCATTTTCTCTCATTTTCCCATTGTCTTCAGCTATAGATCTGAGGAGGGAGATTGTGCAGAAACAGAGATTTTAGAAAGGGAAGGCTCGTGGAATGAATGAGACGTGCCTGAAATGCTGTCTAGCATGTCTTCACAGCATCACACAGGGGGAAAGAAGGGAGAGGAAGAGACAAGGGTGGGGTAAAGGTTATGGGAGGAGGTTAGCTATTTGCTACTGCATGTTTTTGTATCTGCTAAAAATGTACAATTACACAGCATGCTGATTTAAATTTGCTTTAGCACCAGAGATAAAATTCTCAGAAGAAAGATTATCAACTTGCCTGTTTATTAAAAATCAAGCAAGCTGTGGCTGAAAATGTTTAAACTAAAACTTAGACTGTTTGAGGGAAACCAAGCTGAACTATCATTGCTCAAGGGACCGTGTGCATTTTCTCACTACTGCCGGTGTACTTCATCAGAGTGAGTGACACCCTTCTCTCCTCTGGCCTTCCGCTCCACTGGCTTGTGGCTATTATCCATTCTCAAGGTGAAGCTATGAATAAGAGTCTTGTCATTTGGAAGTCTGAGAGTGTGAGAATCTTTCCCTTTTGCTCATAATTCTGAATAATGTTCATAAGCAATCCAAGCCTGTGCTTTCACCTATGATGTCAATATAGTTCTCATACTTTTATTTGTTTCACCTTACTGGGCCTCTGTTTTCTCATCTATTAAATGGAGAAACTAGATAGTTCTGTTTCCTTCTAGTCCTAATGTCCCATAGCATCTATGATGGGACTATCTTGGGAAGAGAACAAAAAGAGATCATTAACTGGGTGCCTCATTTTAAGTATAAAAAGCATGTGTCCAGAAAACTGTATTTTGAACCTGCCAAAAATGGTTTCTGAAAGAAATTTTTAGTGACTTGTTTTGGAAAGCTTTTCTTCAACCTCACCTAATTTGATGTGATTTGATAGCTTGACTTTAACCACTTATCTATGGTTTTCTGTCTATAAAATATACACTTGTTTTGCCATGTGCTTGTTAAATGATAAAAGCATCAATAACATTCTTTATCTCCATGGTGCTGTGTGGAAATCATCTGAAGAGAGTTAAATATACTGTACCTGCCTCTGGGAATTTGTCTGGTGTAGCAGTTGCATGTATAGATAAAGGGCAAAAAAAAAGTTCTTAAATTATAATATTTAAATTGAGTTATAAGAAACAGTAAATGGGTGATTCTGAGTGAATTTTTTATGTAGTGGAAGGGAAAAGGTCCCATCTCCTATAGCAAATCAAAGAGCACAGCATGAAGAACATCAGAATTTATGAACCACAAGGGGAAAGGGTGAAGCCTCATCAGTTTGGGAAGAAGGAGGCTTGGGCATCTGATGACATCTGGAAGACTTGAAGACAGATGTGGCTTTAACTCATTTTGAAGATCTAACTCACTTTGAAGAAGATCTAGTTACTATTATATTTTAATGGTGGTAGGCAGAATAATAGTCTTCCCAAAGATGTCCATACCCTAATTCCTGGAACCTGTGAATATGTGACCTTACCTGCCAAAAGGGGCTTATGCAGATGTGATTAAGGTTAAGGACCTAGAGATGGGGAGATTATTTCAGATTATCCAGATAGGCCCAGTCTAATCACATGAATCTAATCTCTCGACATCAGAGATGAGAAATCAGAGAACGTTTCTGAGCTGTGATCAGAGAAAAAGATATGATCACAGAAGAATGGTCAGGGTGATGAGATAATGCTGACTTTCAATATACAGAAAGCAGGGGTGGGCATAGTGGCTCATACCTGCAATCTTGGCACTTTGCAAGGCTGAGCCATGAGGATCACTTGAGGCCAGGAGTTCAATACCAGCCTGGGTAATATGGTGAGACCTTGTCTCTATTAAAGATTAAAAAAATAGCTGGTGTGGTAGTGCACGCCTTTAGTCCCAGCTACTTGGTAGGCTGAGATGTGAGGGTCACTTGAGCCTGAGTTCAAGGCTACAGTGAGCTGTGATTGCACCACTGTACTCCAGTCTGGGTGACAGAGAGAGACCCTGTCTCAAAAAGAAAAAAGATGCAGGAAGGGGCCATCAGCCAAGGGATGCTGGCAGCTTCTAGAAGCTAGATGAGGCAAGGAAACAGGTTTTTCCCCGAAGCCTCCAAAAAGAAATACAGCCCTGTCAACAACTTAATTTTAGTTCATAAGACCTGTACTGGACTTCCAACCTGTGGAAGTATAATATAATAAATTTATGTTGTTTCAAGCAACTAAATTTTCATAAGTTGTTACAGCAGCAATAGAAAACAAATGCACATATTCAAATTCATATTCACATAAATAAAACTGACATTTCAATGTGAAATGACTTTCTAAAAGAAATCTAGATTTCATCCTCAAAATCCTTATTATTATGCTCCAGTGAGAAAATGTTCATGTCTTGTAATGCTGAAACCAGATCAAAATAAAAATTGGATGCTTCTTTGATTTCTCTGTCTACTTGCGATCTTTCCTTGACTTGTGCTGGCTGACCCTATGCTCCTCTTATCCTTCCTTGACCCTTCCATTGCTAAGCTGCCCTAAAAGACCTTCAGTTTGTACTTTGCCATTTGAATTATTTTTACTAAGTGTTTCAAAGTTTTTTATGTAGGGCAAGAAAGTCTAATCTTTCCTTGAGAATTCTTGCTTAATTTATTGTGCTTATTATTTTTAAAATATATTTGAATGACCTCAATTTTCTGGGTCTTTGTTCTTGCATTTACACCTTAGATGAATTTGAATGCTACTTTGCTTTTGAATATAACCTTAGACCAGGGGACAGTTTAACTTAGAAGTCAAAATGAATAATATTCATGCTAACCTTATAGTACTATTCTCTTCATATGCCTAAAGTGCTTTATAAGACTTCAGATTTATTCTTATCTAACATTTAGTAGAATTTTAATTTTCATTTAAACTTATAGGTCATGGCTAATGCCTGTCGATTAATGTGCATATATAACCCCTAAGTTAGTTAAGTCTGGCCATACTTATATGTTTCTTATTAACCAATGATTTCTAAATTTTCATTAGACATTGTTCCTGTATCAAAATGACATTCTTGAGTCTTCCAAAGTTTGTGTTTATCTTCATTTCCAAATATTACTTTATAGACAGCATTATTTCGATATAATATCTATTTCTCTTGGGACCGAAGCCATGTATTTGCTTTTTAGCAGTTGTCTTGGTTAAACCATTCTGCTGCTTTAGATCTCTATTTGAAATACTACAGACATTTCCCCTCTGTCTGTCACTTAAAAGCAGTGAATACGTACTCAGAAACTGAAAGGATAAATTAGGCTGCACAAATTATAATGGACAGAAAAGGAACAGGACCCATCAATACTATCTTACAAAGCAACTGAAACTTATTAGGACATATGCACAAATTAAGTAAGCGTGATTAAGCAACATGCTGTCGTTTCTTTTTCTTGAAAGAAAAAAGAGGCATAGTAACCTCAGGAGATGAGCCCATGACATTGAGATTGGCTAAAGTCACTACATGCTTTCTTTTACCCAAAGAAGTAGAAGCAAAGGTTGCATGACATTCTAGGAAATTCTGGCTACATCTTAAAACATATTATTAATATTGTGGTAGTGAGTTGTGTTTTCCTCATTGAGTTTCTTCCATATAGCAATAGTTCTCAGTCCTTACAATCACACAGGAAGCTCTTAAGAAACTCATGTTCCACCCCAGGCTAATCAGCATTTCCCCGTGTAAATTCTAACATGCTATCTGGAGTGGGAACCACTGACTTAGGGGTCGAATTCAATATCCATTCATTTCTAAGGATAACAGGATAATACAACTTACAAGGCATCTGGTGGGTTTCTTTATCTAGCCTGGTGGCTTGCCTAAGGAATTCAAAATTTTATGTGGAAATGGTTCTTATTAAGTGGATCTCCTGAAATATTAATGATATCCTCAGGAAGGTTGCTGCTAGTAACATAAATACAGTTCATAACTTTTTTTTTTTTTTTTTTTTTTGCATCTTGTTTGGTGAATTCAGATTCACACCTTTGACCATTCACCCATACAGAAGGAAACAACTGCCTAAAGAAAACTAAAGTGAGGAGTTCGGTTAACAGCTCATGTACATCCTGACAGTTTCTTTAAGCTGCTCTGGAGGCTGCTGTGTTCTGTCATGGGAGGTTTTCAGCCAAAGTAGTTAATTAAGGCTCATTAGAATAGTCAAAATTGATTGTCTGTTTTGCTTCCATCTCACTCTCTTGCATTTCCGTTAGTCTTATAGCCATAGCGTTGGCTGCTGGTCTGTTTTGTTTGAATCTGGCCTGCTTCCTACATAGTTCTGTCAATTTCACCAATGCCAATTTCACCTCTGCCATCCTCTCTAGGCATTCTCACCTGGCACCTTGACTTCCTTGGTGCCCTCACTCATTTTGTACTCTTGTTTCCCAAACTTGCCAACTCTCTTCTGCCCTTCTCGCTCCTGATTCTTACTTGCCAAAATCTTCTTTATCTATCTTGAGACTCATCTGTTCTATGCCCTCCATTCTCAAGCCCATGTTCTGTATCTATTTCCTCTTTTGACCCTTCTTGCTTCTGTTAGCCTCCATTCACTCTGTAGCACAGTGATGAATTCCTACCAAATTATGTGAAAAAAATAGTTTTCTTTCATAAAAGTGATTTGAATCAAGCTTCTGTTTATGCTATTGCTATGAAGGCTTTTGATATCTACGCCTGCCTACATCTTGGCAAAAGAACCCATTGGCAGACAAATAGAAAATTCTCTAATGCGCAAAATTACATGTACTCATAGAACACAGGGGCAGCAGGGAGCAGTTAGCCTGCAAAATACAACCTGCAATTACAAATAATAATGACATATGAGAGTGTTTAATTTTTCGTGTTTTATAAAATACAACAAGGAAAATCAATCTGAAGCTGAAGTCTCAGGTCTGAGAGGAGTTATGTCAAGCTTAATAAGCATCAGTCTTTGGATAAGTGAGGTTTTTAATAAAAAAGCCAGATCTAGGAACACTTCTTCAGACTGTTATTTTCTGCCCTTATGAGCAACATGTCTGTCCACTGTAGGGCTATATCAAAAGTTCAGCGTTGTGGATAAAGTTGAGGAGCCCTGTAGTTCAGAGCAGTTCAGAGCTGTGTCAGACATTTTATTGGGAATTTCATGTGCAGTCTGGCTCTCTGAGAGAGCCTTTTTAGCTCCAATATCATTTATCCGAACTCCATTTTATATATATATGCATATATATATATGCATCTATCTATCTACATATGTATCTATTTCCAATTAGGTATAATTGGAGTTATGGTTCTTAGGTGGCTTACAGAAACAAGGGTATTTGACCACTTAAACTTCTAAGTAGTGAGAGTCCACATGATAAAAACAATATACACCATTATAAAGTAAACACATTGTTTACAGTGATCAAACAAAATCTTTGACTCTACAGACAACTAATAGAATTAAACTACAAATTAGGGAAGTTCAAGAGTAATCTTACCAAGGAAAGCTATAACTTAATATAAATCTTAAGTATTAGTGTCTGAAAGTTTAAAAACCTTAAATTTTTTCAGAAGTTTTAAAAATTAAGCAGCTTTGATATTTTTATAGTGTCTAGAAAACAAGACAGAAACCTGGTCCTTTGTGGGTACTTGGCAGAATGTGAAAATGGTGTTTTGTTTTGTTTCTTCTGTAGGATTAAAAAGATAACAAGACAGTCCCAAATTCTCACATGGATTCTCCTCCAGATAATGGACAGAAATACAGTCCTCTTTATCTAATTTTCAATCACTCCAGAAGGGGAGCCTGATTTTTGATTTGTTTTTATATTAAAGGAGGTCAGTTTAGGCTAAAAAAATAGAAATCCTATGACTTTTAAAAAATCTTATTTTAGATTATGACATCAAACTTTGAATAGAAAATGATGACTCACATTTTATTCAGAACTCTCTGATTCCTGGATTCTTAATACAAATTCCATATGTTTTAGCAACAGTTTTCAATGCCTATAATTTATGCTATTAAGTTGCTCCTATAACTTATGTAATGAAACATAGGGAAACATCTTTTCTAAAAGCTCCCAGAAAAATGGTAGGCAAACCATTCAAAGGTCCCATTAAGTTTGGGGTTATATTTAAAGTATTCAGGGGGTTTCCATATTTATCTAGACCACTGGATCTCAAAGTGTAGCCCCTTCTACCTATAGCATTGTCATCACCTGGGAAGTGGTTAGAAATGTAGATTCTTAGCCCCCTCCCTAGACCTACTCAATCAGAAACTCTTCAGGTGGACCTCCACAGTCTGTTTTAACAAGCCTATTAAGTGATTCCATTGCACGCTAAAGTTTAAGAAATGGGGTTGGGTGCAGTGGCTCACATCTGTAACCCCAGCATTATGGGAGGCTGAGGCAGGTGGATCACAAGGTCAGGAGATTGAGACCATCCTGGCCAACATGGTGAAACCCTGTCTCTACTAAAAATACAAAAATTAGCTGGGCATGGTGGTACATGCCTGCAATCCCAGCTACTCAGGAGACTGAGGCAGGAGAATCACTTGAGCCAGGGAGTTGGAGGTTGCAGTGAGCCGAGATTGTGCCACTGCACTCCAGCCTGGTGACAGGGTGAGACTCCTTCTCAAGGAAAAAAAAAAAAAAAAAAAAAAAAAAGGAGAAAAGAAATGGGTGGGTGTGTCTGTCCATTTATTCAACAAATATTTATTGAAACCAACTATGTAGCAGATATTCTTCCAAATTGGTATGAAGAAATGCGAGACAAAGAGAGTGATAGAGATCAAAAGCAGAGATCAAGATTGTATATCTAGAACACCTTTGGAGATTCGTCAAAATAAAAATGCTTGAACCCACCTCATATACATGGAAGCACCACATTCCTTGTATTAGCCATGCTTCCATCCAAGGAGTACGGATGGGCAGAATGGTGCAAACTTTCCTAGCATCTGATGAAAGGACAAAATATTGATGGAAGATTCCTTCTCTGTGGGCTGAGGCTGAATACAGAAGTATTCCACTGGAGGCAATATTTGGTGGCAAGCTTGTCTACTACAGTTGCAGTAAGGAACAGTAACCAGAGACAGTGGGGTTTTTAAGTAATGGGCATAAGTTTCCAGGCATCACTCTGCTCAGAATATATTTTATACTGTAAATGTTTACAAAACTCTTCCCAGCACTTAGGGACAAAGCACAGACTCTGGCAGAGTGTATATAGAATTTTATGAGGACTGTATTTTCCAGTCAAGTTGGACTATTATTTTTTTCCTTATCATTTCCTACCTACTCTGATTTCCTAGACTTTGATAGACATTTTTCTGCCACCTGGAATGCCTCCACCTCATTTCTATGTGTCAGAATCCGAAAAATTCACTAAGGCATAGTCCGAAACATCCAGTGGTGGCCCAATTGCTCTTCTCCCCCAACTTAATACAATGTCTCCTTCTTTTGGTGTTCCTATATTTGGTGTGTATCTTTTGTGTTGTGCACACCATGTACACACTGACTTGTGTGTAGAAATAGAAGCGGTTTTCTATAAATGGGCCTAACTTACTCATCAGCCACCAATTAGCTCTAGAAAACGTGATATTGCCTCTTCAAGTTTACTCAATCATTAGTGAAATCAGGACTTAAATTTAGTCAATCAAGGTTCATGTTCCCCGCTAGGATCAGTGTCTCCTCATAGGTGTTCTCCCTTTTTGCTTCTTCCAGCACATGGAAATGAAGCACGGGCTTCTCGTGGCAGGGACAGGCAGGTGGGCCTGGCTGGCTTTCTATGAAGTCTCTTTGTGTCTGTTTTGAAGGCTTCTCTGGCTGATGTAGCTTGTCCTCCGTTCTCTTGGCACAGCCCCGATCCCTTTCTGTTCTCTCCTCCCTCAACTCTGCTCTCACCAGTACTGCTGACCCTGTGAGGTTCACTGATGGACCCATCTGTCTTCTGGCTTTGAGCTGTTTACCTTGCAGTCTCTGTGAGTGGTCCCCTTTCCCTATGATGCAGCATTCTTCAAGCAGGCATAAGGACTCATCACATTCTGTTTTTCGTTTGTTAGTTTGTTTGTTTCTCAGACGTCTTTCTTGCCCCTCTGCAATGACTCCAGGGATTTTCTGGATTGGTTTCACTTTGTGCTGGAGTAAAGAGTAGGGATCTCTCTCAGACCCTTTCAGCCTAAACGCAGTTCTACTTGACTGTGGCACAGGGTGGCTCAGTTAATTTGCGAAGAGGTCCCCTCCAAGAGGTCCTGAAGGGAACTGATGCTCAAGCCTCCTACACTCTGGATTCCCAGTCAACCTGAGTTCTACATCCCCCGACCCTACAAGTCTCTCAGCCCCAAGGTGACCCCAGACAAGCATCTCAATTTTCTGGGCTCCTCCCACAGCCACAGGTTCGGCTTCCTCAAATTCCTGCCCCATTCCCAAATCTGCACTTCCATACTCTGTGTTTACAGTTAGAACTCTACAATCCAGTCTTCTAGGCTTGGCCAATTGGAATTTCAAAGCCCAACTTTGAGATTCCTGAGAAACTGGCCTTCTCTTTCAAGCATCCAGCTCTTTCTATTGAAAGCCAGAGGGTTTTCTGTCTATTGTGAACCCTCTAAATGTAAAAAAAATCATAATGTGCCTGTGTCTTGTTTATTCTAGGCAGATCTACCTTCTCCCTGAAAATGATGAGCATCTCAGCCTCGGTGTGTGCAAAGTCATAAGAAGGCAACTTTGGGAATAAAAAAAAAAAAAAACCATAGAGACATTGAAAAACAAATGAAAAATATGATTCTTGCTACATCTCTTCTGGTTGATCCCATTCTGCCTTTTGTCATGCTTAAATGTCTTCTGATATTTGAGTATTTTTTCTACTTTTTGCTACCTCTCACTGAAGTTGTCAGCTTTAGTTAAGGGTAGGCCCAAGTTCTTTTTATCTCTATAACTCTTTAGCACCTAACATGGTATAATTTCTCAAAAGTATTTGCTGCATTGCATTAGGTTGATTCTTAATATTTTGTTTAGACTTTCTCCTATAAAATAGCTATTTGTTTATTATTGAAAACATTCTCCTTTGCCTCTCTTTTCTTTTTCAGTTGTTTATTTAAATCCTGAGAAAATAAAATTCTCTCAGGACTTTACCTTTGATTCTCTGAAGCTTAAAGTGGTGTTATTTATAATAATTATACCTAAAACCACCACCTGGATACCACTACTAAACAAAAAAGGGCATGGGTACTCTCATTAGCTTTGCTTAATTAAAAGAGTGCTCAAACATGATTTCCACAGATATTAATTTCATCTGTGCACAAACTCTCTCTCTCCTTTTGACCTGAATATGCATTTTAGGTGTGTAGACCCAGAGGAGCTCCTTGAACACACTGGTGTCTGTAGGATGAGTTAGGCAGTTATGATGAGTAGGAATAGCTGGCTTGCTCATTTGGGGTTTCACATTGTCTCAGTTTCTAGTGGGGTCACCAAGAACCTTGAGTCTTGTCTGGTCCATGCAATTTGCAAGATTAAAAGAATATTAGCACCTTTTTCTTGGAGTAGGACTCTGAAAACAGGATTATATTGTTCAAACTAACAAAAAATGTGTGGGTACCTAAGGAAATATCTGCCTACCTGTAGTGTTTGTATGGCTAGATATTCTTACTCCTACAGTATTTGTTGTCATTTTGTGTCCAGAATTGGTGGGTTCTTGGTCTCGCTGACTTCAATAATGAAGCTGCGGACCCTTGCAGTGAGTGTTACAGTTATCAAAGATGGTGTGTCTGCAGTTTTCTCCTTCAGATATTCAGATGTGTCCGCAGTTCCTTCCTTCTGGTGGATTCATGGACTCGCTGACTTCAGGAGTGAAGCTGCAGACCCTCGCGGTGAGTGTTACAGCTCATAAAGGCAGCGTGGACCCAAACAGTGAGCAGCAGCAAGATTTATTGTAAAGAGGGAAAGAACAAAGCTTCCACCCTGTGAAAGCGGACCCAAGCGGATTTCCGCGGCAGCTTGGGCAGCGTGCTTTTACTCCCTTATCTGACCCCACCCACATCCTGCTGATTGGTCCATTTTACAGAGAGCTGATTGGTCTGTTTTGACAGGGTGCTTATTGGTGCATTTAAAAACTTTGGGCTAGACACAGGGTGCTGATTGGTGCATTTACAATCCTTTAGCTAGACATAATACAATCCTTTAGTTAGACATAAAAATTATCCAAGTCCCCACTAGATTAGCTAGACATGGGGCACTGATTGGTGCATTTACAAACCTTGAGCTAGACACAGGGTGCTGATTGGTGCATTTACAATCCTTTAGCTAGACATAGAAGTTCTCCAAGTCCCCACACGACTCAGGAGCCCAGGGGGCTTCTCCTAGTGGATCCCTCGCTGGGGCTGTGGGCGGAGGTGACCACCAGTCCTGCTCCACGCACCCAAATTCATCAGCCCTTGGGCGGTCCATGGGACCAGGTGCTGCGGAGCAGGGGGCAGCACCGTTGAGGAGGCTCAGGTTGCCCAGGAGCCCATGGGGGTGGGGGAGGCATGGGGAGAGACTCCGGCATGGCGGGCAGCAGGTCCCGAGCCCTGCCCTGCGGGTAGGTGGGGGAGGCCCAGCGAAAATTCCAGCGCATCAGGGGTGGGCTGGCAGTGCTGAGGGACCCGGGGCAGCCTCTGCAGCTGCTGGCCCAGGTGCTAAGCCCTTCACTGCCAGGGGTCAGCAGCACAGGCTGGCCGCTCTGAGTGCAGCCCTGCAACCCGCACCCACCCGGAACTTGCGCTGGCTAGCAAGCGCAGTGCAGGCTGGTTCCTGCCCAGGCCTCTCCCTCCACACATCCCCGCAAGCAGAGGGAGACAGCTCCAGCCTTGGCCAACCCAGATAGGGGCTCCCACAATGCAGCAGTGGGCTAAAGGGCTCCTCAAGCATGGCCAGAGCGAACACAGAGGCCAAGGAGGCACCGAGAGTGAGCAAGGGCTGCTGGCACATTGTCACCTCTCACCGGCACTCTACCTGCAAGGTGGACTTGGGAAATTGTGAATCTGACAGCCTCAGTGCCTCAGCCTATGTAGTGAGAAATAATTCTCTTTCCAAACAGGACTTCCAAAGTGGGAAATTTCTTAGACAAAGTGTGAGGTGACAATGTGCTAGCAGCCCTCACTCTCAGTGCTTCCTCGGCCTCCATGTCCACTCTGGTGGCGCTTGAGGAGCTATGCACTGTGGGAGCCCCTCTCTGGGCTGGCCGAGGCTGGAGCCGGCTCCCTCTGTTTGTGGGATGTGTGGAGGGAGAGGCGCTGGCAGGAACCAGGGCTGTGCGCAGGGCTCACAGGCCATCGTGAGTTCTGGCGGGCGTGAGTGTAGGCTTGGTGGGCCCCGCACTTGGAGCGGCCAGCTGGCGCCTCCGGCCCAGGGCAGTGAGGGGCTTAGCAGCCAGGCCAGCAGCTGTAGAGGTTGCACTGGGTCCCCCAGCACTGCCAGCCCGCATGCACTTGGCTCATATTCTCGCCAGGCCTCAGCTGCCTCCCCAGGGGGTAGGGCTCTTGAGACCTGCAGCTCGCCGTGCCTGAGCCCCCACCTCTGCAGAGGGCTCCTATGCCGTCCGATGGGTGCTGCCCCTGCTCTGTGGCACCCAATCCCATCAACCACTCAGGGGCTGAGGAGTGCAGGCGCACAGCACAGGACTGGCAGGCAGCTCCATCTGCAGCCCCAGTACGGGATCCACTAGGTGAAGCCAGCTGGGCTCCTGGGTCTAGTGGGGACTTGGAAAACCTTTAAGTCTAGCTAAGGGATTGTAAATACACCAACCAGCACCCTGTGTCTAGCTCAAGGTTTGTAAATACCCTAATCAGTACTCTGCATCTAGCTAACCTAGTGGGGACTTGGAGAACTTTTCTGTCTAGCACTCTGTGTCTCACTCAGGGATTGTAAATGCAGCAATTAGCACTCTGTCAAAATGGACCAATCAGCTCTCTGTAAAATGGATCAATCAGCTCTCTGTAAAATGGACCAATCAGCAAGATGTGGGTGGAGCCAGATAAGGGAAAAAAAGCAGGCTGCCCTAGCCAGCGGCAACCCTCTGGGAACCTCTTCCACACTGTGGAAGCATAGTTCTTTCGCTCTTTGCAATAAATCTTGCTGCTGCTCACTGTTTGGGTCCATGCTGCCTTTTAAGAGCTGTAACACTCACCACGAAGGTCTGTGGCTTCACTCCTGTCAGCAAGACCACGAATCCACCAGAAGGAAGAACCTCCTGACACATCTGAACATCTGAAGGAACAGACTCCGGACATGCCATTTTTAAGAACTGTAACACTCACTGTGAGGGTTCACTGCTTCATCCTTGAAGTCATTGAGACCAAGAACCCACCAATTCTGGACACAAAAGGAAGAGTGAGAGATAGTTTGGATGAATGGCAGCCAAATAAGAAAAGATATGAACTCCAGTCCAATTAGAAAGATGGTGGTGGTATGATCTACATGCTAGCCATGTGTGTCAAACAGAAGCTTCTTCTTACCCAGGAGAAGATTGTGTGCTTTTATTCTTAGAATATAACATAGAAAATATTGTGAAGAAATAAACTCATATGTAAAGTTTGGTATCTGTTTTACTAAATCCTAAGTATTTTCTTTCCTCATAATTTTCCTGCCTGTTCTTAGCGTTCTAGAAAGAAAACTTGGGATTGAAATCCCCATCTTACATGCAGATACTAGCTTTCAATGGCATAGTCACCTTCAACACTTTGGGATTCGCTTTCTATCTCAGTTTCTCCCTCTGTTATTTAGTGGAGATCGTGTATGAATCCCAAAATGTTAAGGGACTGCCAGGGAGAAAAAGAAAACAGTGTTTCATTTTGGCTTCCTGCCTTTGCTGTCCTAACTTTGTATGTATTAGGCATCTAAAGAAAGAAAGAAATCATTTAGGTTAGAATTCATGCTGAGAATAGGAAGAAATATACATATGACAGGCTTTTTCCAACTAGAAGAGAGTAATTTTCTATTCTCGCCTGAGAAAATAAACAAGAATCTTTCCTCTACTAATAAGAAGCTCTATCAGTTATAAGATGGGAGGTAAAAGTAACGATGTCTCTGCCCAATTCTCCTCTCAGAATTTACCAAAAAATAACAAGAACAGTAACAACCACAGCACAATTACAGGTGCCCAACTTTATCTTTAACGAAACCAGGAAACACCTAAAACTTCAAACTATAACATATGAAGATTGCACATAGTTGGGTGAATTTCAACCATTGGGCAGATCAAACGTCAAATTTACAAGTGTGTATGTGGAGGGGAGGAGGGAGGTTACCACTGAGAAGCTTGGTAGTTTACCCTGCCAAATTCCAGGAATTCTCAGAAATGGAAGCCCAAAGCCTGGAGGAGAGGAGGCTGAGAACAAGAAGACTATTTGTTTAAGGAGCAATTGGATGCCAATGCCCACCTTCATTCCGAGAAGTTAGATGACTACTCTTCCTGTGTCCTAAGAGAGCTGAGAGATCCATTTCTTAGAGGAATTGCAGAAACAGTTTTTGGAGTTGTGGATACCAAGCACAGAGGAGAGAAGTGCTTCGGTGCTGGATAGAAACCCAGGGAAATACAAGAAACATGTTGTATCTAATGAGGAGGTCTTCCATCATCTAAGCTGAACATACTAGTAGCCAGCCTTCTATCCCGAGGACAAGATTGGAGGATTCTTCTCTTAGGAAACTCAGGAACTGACCAGACCTACAAATAAAAACCTAAAAACCTAAAAGAATTAAAACCTGGATGCCTGCCCAATGCTGTACAGTGAGATTCACTAGTTGTCAAGCCCTACTGCTGTGGTTTGAATGTGTCCCTTCCAAAATCCAGGTGTTACCAATGTGATGGTATTAAGAGGTGAGCCTTTAAGAGATGATTAGACTGCAAGGGCTCCTCCCTCATGAATGCGATTAGTGCTCTGATAAAGGGCCTTGACAGAGGGAGCTGGTTCCCTGCTGCCCTTCTGCCTTTTATCATGTAAGGATGCAGTAAGAAGTCCCACACCTGATGCTACTGCCTTGATCTTGGACTTCCCTGACATCTAAACTGTGAGAGAATACATTTCTCTTCGCTGTAAATTAGTCAGTGGCATTTTGCTCTAACAGCACCAAATGAACTAAGATGCCACCAATAGAGTGGCGCCTCCAGTCAGCGTTTTAATGTCTTGTTTTTAAATAGGAGAAAATGACCAGATATTTAAGGAAAACCTTCACATGAAAAATACAGGTACAAACCAACCCCTGCCCCAAAAGATAATAATAAAAAGCACTAAGCGTTAACAGAGGCAAATCAAGGAATGGAAAAAATGCTATAAAGTATTGCTATTTAATATGTTTAGTGACATAAAATAAGAATGCAAATTAATGAAACCAGTCTAGTCAGAGCAAAAAGCACTTTTAATTTTATAAATTAAAAATTATAGTTGAAATTAAGAATGCTCATCATTCAGGAAGATGAAGTCAAGGCAAACACCCAGTAAGAAGTAACATTAAAGAAATGAATAAGGGAGAAAAGCTAAGATAATTAGAGGCTTAATCTAGGAGGTTCAGTATCCTAAGAAAATAGGAGTTTCATAAAGAAAAAGCAGAGAAAATGACAGGACATTTTCAAAGCATTAACAAAAGATAGTTTCCTTGAAAATCTGGAGTAGAGTCCAGTCTGCTTCTGTGGGGTAGGTAACAACCCCTTACACAAGCTATACTGGTACAGTTTTATCGCTGTTGTTATTTTGTTTTGTTTTCTTTACATTGAATGTACATATGTGAATAGGAATTGTGGTCCTGCATATTCAGATGCTGTGAATCTCAGGTACATTTTTATCTTTAACTTAGGCTACAGTGGTGGCTGCAGAAAGTGACCTCAAGTGTAATGGTAGCAATTACACCACCAAAGACAGAGGTGAGTGGACTTGGAACCCATGGGAGGAGATAGTAATAAATACTAGCTCACAGTAGGATGCACAGGCACCAAGCTGTGTTGGATTTTAATATAAAAATAATGAAAGTATTTTAAAAACCAGAGCATTTTATTTCTTGCTATGAAGGCTCCTAAAATTTTGAGTAATAATAAAAATCACATATGGGAAAAAGCTATGTTCTATCTTATCTATAAAGAAAATTTATTTGTGACTTATAGGTTCATTAGTAAGAGGTAGATCTCATTCTTTATTTTTTAAACAAAAATTACTTTTCCAAGTGTAAAAAACAGGGGTTGTCAATTAATATGGATGATAAAATCTTATGAAAAAATAGTTTCCTTTAAATTTATGAGCATAAAAATGTGGAAAGATACAAAAAATACCTTTCCAGCAGAGTGGAATTGGTGAGGAGTATGTCAGAGAAATTACTAACTTTTTCTTAATGTGTTTATTTCATGCTCTGTTAAAATGAACATCTTTTTCTTTTTTTATTTTCTTGAGATAAGGTCTCACTCTGGTTGCTCAGGCTGGACTGCAGTGGTGTGATCTTGGCTCACTGAAGCCTCGACCTCCCGGGTTCAGGTGATTCTCCCATCTCAGCCTCCCTAGTAGCTGGGACTACAGCCATGCACCACCAGGGCCAGCTAATTTTCTTTTTTGTTTCTTTCTTTATTTTATTTTTTTTAATTTTTAGTAGAGAGATGGGATTTCGCCATGTTGCCTAGGCTGGTCTTGAACTCCTGGCCTCAAGCAATGCACCTGCCTTGGCGTCCCAAAGTGCTGGGATTACAGGGGTGAACCACTGTGCCTGGTCATCTTATTTATATAAATAAAAAAGATAATACATTTAAAGTGATATTCATTTTTACCAACATTTTATATTTTTAAACATACCACAAAGTTGAAAGAATTTTGCAGTACATTTTTGTATACCTACCATTAATCCATCTTCTGTTTTGATGTATTTCAAAGTAAATAGTAAACATTAGTATACTTCCCTTCTAATCACTTAAATGTGTATATTATTAATTAGAATTCTATATTTGTTTGCATTTTTTGAAATGACTTTCATTATAAAATATGTATTTATCATAGAAAATTGGCAATTACAGATAAAAAATCTGTAGATCTATAAGTTAGTTTTTGTTTGTACCCCAAATATTGTGCTATGTACTTTATTAACACCATTTCTTTTAATCCTTTAACAAGCCCTAAGAAGTCACATTATCCCCATTTTACAAATAAGGAGTCTGTGAGAAAATTGCCCCAGTTCCCAGAGTGGTAAAGTTAGGATATGCATCCAAGTATGTTCAGTCCCCTTACTCTTAACTGCATGCCATCCTGCTAGCCTTGTGTCCACCCCACTGTGAGATAACCACTGATGACTCCTCTCTAAACCCTTTTCTAGGTGTATGTATTTCCACTAAACTGGGGCTACGTTGTATGTGTTGTTTCATAAGTAGTTTTTTCTCATGTGTAAACCTCTTCCTTCAGCTCCTTGTTAATGGCTGCAGAGTATTCTGTCAAGTGAAGGTACCGTGTTTGATAACTACTTATTCTTGTATATTTTTCCAGTTTTTGCTATTATCAAATCTTCTTGCATACTACTAATTTTATCCTTAGGATCATAAGTAAAATTGCTTACTGAGAGGTTATGCATAGTTTCCACACTGTTAATACAAGTTCCCCAATTTGCTTTTACCAATCTCCCACCAGTAGAATGTGGGGAAACCTGACGAACAGGGAAACCTGACTAACAAGTTTCCCGACATTCTACACTGACATCAAATATAACTTTAAAAAATCATTTCTAGTTAGATAAGCAAAAACATGTATGTTTTATTTAGCATACCTTTTATTGTTAATGAGGTTGAACGTATTTTCACCTATTTATGTATCATTTAAGGTTTTCCTTTCAGATACTGCTTGTTCAGATTCTCAGAGTTCATTTTTAAATTAGTCTCTTGAAGAATTCCAACCCATTTCACAGTAAAGCTAATGTTAAGACTGAAATTTTATTTTTCATGCAGAGTTCACTCTTTGAGTGGTGCAGTAAAGGCAGTCACACTTGGAATACCTCAGTGACGGCAGGAAGGTTTATGTTTTCCTCTTTGTGACAAGATAAATCTCTGTGAGATTGCTGTAAAGGTAGGGAGGATTTTAGAATTCATTTGCACAGAGGTTCCGGGAGCTTCCAGTCTGACACAAGTGGCCTTGGAAGATTCGCCTGGGCAAACCGCAAGGACAGATAGTTGGCTGGTTTAGTGATTGACTTTGAAGCAGCACCAGATGCTATGGGCACCAGGAGGCTCTGGGCATGCCCTTCAGGGGAGCAGCCGAGTAGCAGAGGAGAGCGCCGTGGGAGAACATGGGCCACCCTGGGTGAGGACAGGAAATAGGCAGAGGAAGTGAAGGAATTCTTTGAGGAGCAGAGGAGAGAGAGCTGGTAGTTCATCTCACTTTATATGATTAATAATCCTCACCCCTCTGCCTGCGCAGCTTGACTGTGAGCAAAATCAGAAATGTGCAGCTCATGACTTCCTGAGTCCTGCTTCTATGTGGGTGGTTGGGGGTGGGGCGCAGTACCTCTCGTCCAGCATTAGATCTCAGAGGACTTGGGGGAGAGCATCTTTTGGCTGGCTTATTTAGGAAAAATATTTGGCCAGAATTCACTTATAGTTTCAACTACTTTCATCTTGCTATAATACAAGTTATAGGAGAGAAAAGGTGAAAAGAAGCCTATTTAAATTGTTAATATTGGTATTTATGAGTGATTATTTTTACTCTTTTCTATTTCTCTTTATATTCTATAATGGGTACATTTACATATGTAATAGAACTACTAATAAACTATATATAAAATTTCTCCCCTGGGTGAGAACTCATCTTCTGCTAAGTAAGATTCAAGAAACAAAAAATTCCTATTGTTTGTAAATATCCCTTTAAACAGAAGTTAATGCTTGTGAGTGTAGGTTCTTCTGTATTGCTATATTGGCAATTTAAGCCTTAATAGAAAAGGGCGGTAGTTTGATAGTGGTGGTAACTTAAAGCCAGAATGGAGTGTTCCAGATTCCCCAAGAATCTGTGTGAACAATGTGACTGGCAGCATGTGGGCTTGTTAGGGACTCTGGTACCAAGGCAATCCATGCTGAGATCTGTTATATTTGCTCCAGTCCAGTGTGGTCCTTAGCTTAGACTATGTAGCTTAATCTCGGTGAGCATGGATCCTAAAAATTCCATCAAAAAGGGTCTATTAGGAGAGGTTACACACAGGGAAACTTGCATAATGTAATGTCATTATTTCCCCTCATGAATGGTCCCACTGAGTGAACAGGAAGGGTGGGGCCCTCCGTGAAACTTAAAGCCAGTCCCTCCAGTGAGGTTGGTATCAGCAGAGAGGGCCAGAAATGTAAGAAGTGCTTGAAGTGGGCATGAAAAAGTTCTTGAAAACTGAAAAATGGTACCATTTTATCTTTTGTTGGCTTGAAATTCTTGGCATGTTAGTTAGTCTATAAAAAGGGCCTTGATAATGTCATAAGGCAAGTTCTAAAAGCCTCAGGCTTTTAAACTTGAAGTAGCACAGTGAAGGACGGACCTCACGCAGAATGTTCACAATGAATTGCAAAAAGTGACAAAAGTTGATTAATTACTTATATGAAAACGAATTTGCAGTGATGATATTAACATTCTGAAGCCAGCCATTTCCTTCCATTTGCTTCTTGTGGTTGGGATATATCTTCCTTCTTTGTTCATTTCCTAAAGGAACCATCTTTCATTTTCCCTCTTTTTTTGGTAACCTGTTTCTTCCAAGGACTATAAATATCTGAGATTCACTGATCTAGTCAAGACTTCCTCGTTGACAGAAATTCTTACAGAATTCAGTGGCAAAAATGAGCTCTATCTTTGAATCAAAATCTGAAATTGTTTTTTAAAAGAAAGATAAAAATAGAAAATAGCAAGTTATTTACCTTGGGTAGGATGTTTGTGACAATTCAGAAACCGCCTTTGCAAAAATTATAACAGTAAGAAAATTATGACAGTGGAGGAGATCTGATCTGGACAACCCCCTCTTGCCTTTATCCTTCGAGCTGCCTTAATTGTTAATGGGCATAGGCTGGGCTAGCTGTGGGAGACATTTATAGTTTATATGATTATAGCCATTCCCCCAAACACAACCATCTTTGTAAAGCTTAATAAGAGACCACTAGGTTAGGAAGATAGAGAAGCCTGGATTCTGCTAACATATGAGCATTGCCAGCCATTTTTCTGGAGATCACAAGATATGCAACTTTCTCAATTACTTCTGCAGATAACATCATTATTGCAGAACCTAAGATTGCCCTTTGGAGATAACTTTTCCGGTTTTTTGCGTGTCCTACACCAGTGATGGCTCTACCTGGACCTGCCAACCACTCCTGTGTCTCTACGCAGAAGCACTTCAGCCAGCAGGAGGATAATTTCCTATATCCCTATGACTACACCCCCAACCAATCAGCGGTAAGTACCCATTGCCTAGCCACCTCCACCTCTTCCCCCAAACTACCTTTGGAAAACCCCTAACTTAAGAAGAGATTGATTTCAGTAATAACTGTCTCCCACATGGCATGGCCAGCCTTGTGTCAATTAAACTTTTTCTTTACTGCAATGCTGTGGTCTTTGTTTGTGTATTGAGCAGGAAGAACCTGTTGGGATCTTTCAATTCTATTAAGTAGATACATGAAAAGACATCACCTCATGTCAATCCCTCATTCCCTCCACCTAATTTTAATCAACTAGTTGAATTTAAGAAAATAATCTTAACACTAAGTTGGCTACCAGCAAGTGTTCTATTTTTAAAAATTATCTTCTATACATCTAAAAATGATATAGGTGCTTAAACTTTAAACAATTTAAGGTGTATAAAGTGCCTATCAGAATGTCTTGTCTATAATAAATGTGAAATTAAAAGTAAAACATTTTGCATATTGATGGAGACCTTTCTGTCTTGCCCTTGGTATGAGTGAAGTTCAACAAACATGAGAATCTACTTTCTCTTAAATGCTTCAGCTGTCTGGGGCACCAGGGCCTCCTGGATGGGTAGCATAGAAAGCTAAGAACTCTTTATTGCACTTGTTCATTTTTGGGTGGTCCACTGGCTAAAGCTTGCTATATTCTGTGCAGCATAATTTTCCAAAATGTATTCCATAGCACACCATCCCAAAACAGTCTCCATGGAAAAATGCATTACTCAACTGAGCTTGTGAAGCACTACTGATATGATTTGGCCCTGTGTCCCCACCCAAGTCTCAACTTGAATTGTAATCCTCACATGTTAAGGGAGGGACCTGGTGGGAGGTAATTGGATCATGGCAGCAGACTTTACCCTTGCTGTTCTCATGGTAAGAGTTCTCACAAAATCTGATTGTTTGGTAAGTGTGGGGCTCTTCCCCCCACTTCTCTCTTTCTTTCTCTCTCTCACCTGCTGCCATGTAAGACATGCCTTCCTTCCCCTTTGCCTTCTGCTATGATTGTAAGTTTCCTGAGGCCTTCCAAGCCATGTGGAACTGTGAGTCAATTAAACCTCTTTCCTTTATAAATGTCCTAGTCTTGGGCAGTTTCTTACAGCAGTGTGAAAATGTGGGAATACAACTACTGAATGAATATTATTGAGTAAGTTTAGTTTTCTCTACTTAACCTGAAAGCCAATCTTTAGGCATGTCTGACTGGTGCTGATGAATACTAATGGTAATTTGCTTTCCCATCAGCCTTCATATGGTTACAATGCAGGGAATCCTTGTGCCTGCCTCCTAACTGCAACCAGACTCCTTCCCACCAGCTCAGTCTTTCTCTCAGACCTCACCATTGCAATCTCCACAGACTCCAGCAAGGTTAACAAAGCCAGTGAGACATTAATGGACATTGTCATAACTCTGGCATGCATCTGCTGGCATAATAAAACACTCGGTATTTTAAATCAATCTGTGGTGCAGCATTAGTGATAAGATCTTTTGTCTCCAGGAAGCTTTTCAAGTGCACATTTCTCAATGAGAACAGCCTGGTCAGGAAGGAGACAGTGTTTCATGATCATCTCGCTTCAGACTGTGGAGTCTGACTGCTGGGTTTGCCATTACACATAATTACATTATACATAATTAATGGCTGAGTTTGCCATTAATTATGTGATCTTGGGCAGTTACTTAAATGTACCATACTTTAGTTTCTTCACCTGTAAAATGGGAATGATAATGGGATCTACTTTGCATAGGGTTGGTACAAAGGTTAAAGGAGATAGTACTTACATTAGACCAGTAACTGGGATGTGATTAACAATCAATAAGTAGTTGTTATCATCCTAGTACTGTTATGATTATTTTCTCAGAAGTTGGGATTGGAGTTAGCATTCATCTGATACCATTTTTGAGAGTGTGTCTATAGTTAGATCTTTCTGGTCTCTTTTGGAGGGTATATTACATTTAATAGGCATATAAGACTTAGTTAGTCTTCACTTAGACTGCTGAATCTTGAGGAACTGCTGTTGAAAGGTTAGCACTCTGGAGCTGAATATGACTGCAAAAATGACTGGGTCCCACTCTCATTTTGCAGATCAAAAGCCTCAGGTCCAGAGAAGTATTTTTCCAAAGCCCCACAGTTTGCTATAGGTGGGGTTGACAAGAGAACCTAGGATTCCTGATTCCAGGTCTACTACACTATTCCACACTGCCCTAGTGCAGGAGGCCTCAGGGTATGTAGGATAATGCATTATTATTCTGTATTCTGCTTAAATTTGTAGATTGTTTCTTATTCAAGGTTGATGTTCCTCAAGCGTAAAGAAGCAATTTGAAAGGAGAGGAAGAAAGACATGGGAGAGACACAGGCTTTAGAGCCAGAGTCCTGAGTTTCGATCCTATTATCTAAACGTCGAACTCTCAGTGACTTAGTGAACTTCTGTGACTTTTACCTTCCTTGTGTGTTTGGGGATGATATTTGCTTTTCAGAATTATTGGGAAAATTAAATGAGAAAATATATAAAATTGCTTTGAATGTGGTAGGTGTTCAATAGATGGCAGTTTTACAGATGTTCCTTGACCTACCATGGGTTTTATCTGGATAAGCTGAGGGGTGTACTGAATGCCTATCGCTTTTACACCATCTTAAAGTTGAAAAATCCTAACTTGGGGACCATCTGTATTAACCTTTATGGCTAATGAGAGCTTTAATAGGTGGATGCCACAGCCAGAAACAGCTACCTGAGAAACACGCTGGAAACAATGTGCAGAGTTTACTTAATCCCATGATTCTTGAACTGTGATATGTATAGTCCAGGGGTAAATAGCTATGTGCCAAAGTGAACGAAATGGTATGTCATTTAGGAGGTCAATTTTATTTGGAAAAAAAAACTTGAGAAACTATTAAGTGATTAGTAATTTAAAACATTTAAAAAAATAACATGGATATTCTATGGAATAAAATTCAGTTAAACATCTTAAGTAAAAAGCACAAGACTTCAAATACATTTTACTTTTGCAGCAGACAGCTCCAAAATATTCTGCCAGCCTTCCGTTTCACCACCCTTCTGCCCCAAATTCCAGAGTGCTCACCATTCATGGCTGCAGGGAATATTCTAATGAAAAGTTGAGAAGGATTAATTTAATCTATCCTCTTACTGCTGCTTTGTAAAGGTAACCACTCAAGGAAAGACAAGCTGAGAGGATATGTTCTAGGTGCTGCCAGCTCCTCTACTAAGTGATGTGGGAGTGTCACATGGAGGGCAGTGACGTCAAATCGTGTTGACTCTGAACCCATACACCTGCCTTGCTAACTTCTCATGCTCATTTCTGAATGCCTGGTCTTCATTTGTGGGTTCTGTTTGAGGTGGCATCTATTCTTTTTGCCTGCCGATCATCCAATCCATCCTTTCTTCTGCTGATAATAGCTCCTGCTTTTTCTCCACCCTTCTCCTACTTGGTCTGTGAGTCTTGGCTGTGACTGGTCCTGACCCCTGGATTCAGGGTAGCCACGTGACTGTAGTCTGACCGTAAACTTAGGCCTTTCTTTGTGGCTCCTGTGGTGCTTTCTTTCCCCTGAACTTGAACCTGTGAGGATATAAGCCTGGAGCTGCCCGATGCTTCTGTCAGTGAATGAAGCTGTATAGAGACTCATAAATTATGTCCTTTATTTGTTTTGTTTTGCCTTAAAGTTGTAGAGTTGAGTTTTCTTTAAATTGTATCACTCTGCATCTGTATTTACTCTTGCCTTTTCTACCCTAATCAGTTACAAGAACTACCTACCTGTCCTATTGCAAAGATTAGTCTTTACTTCTTCATGTTTCATGCGTTTGTTTATTCACTCATTTATACTTATAAAGTTTATAGAACACCTACTGTGGCCGAGCTGATAATTGTATACTCATTCATTTCCACTTTTTTTTTTGCCAGTTGAACTGCAAGTTTATTCACAGCAATGATGTGCCACCTGAGGCCATGGGTCATGATTGATCTAATGTTTTAACTTAATCACAGGAATCCTGTTCTAGGTGAATCACACCAATCCCATCCTCTCCTTTCCCAGCCTTCCTTCTAGCTAGTGGTGGCCATGTGGCCCAGTTCTGGCAAATGACACCTCTTAGTGGAAGTTTGCTGGGAGAATTCTGAAAAAATTTGCTATACTGATTAAACAGCATATGCACAATTTGTACAACTACCTTCCTCCTCCTTCCTGTGACTGGGATGTGCAGAGCTGCAACCACTATCTTACAACCATGATGCCCCCCAGGTATGAGAGAGAGGCCAAGAGAGTCACAGAGAAGCCAGCCTTGACATTGTTGAGCTAATGAAACCCCACCAGTAGCCACTTCCCTCAAGACTTTTTATATGATAATTACAAACCTCTATTTGTTTAAGCCTGTGTTAGCTTTCTGTTACTTTTAGTGGAAAGCATTCCTAAAAGACACACCCAGAAATAAACAGGCAATGGGCTAAATGCTGGAAATAGATAAATGATAAAGATATGCCATTTCAAGAAGTCTGGCACAGAACTATTCAGTTAGTTCAGTGTGATGATGTAATTGCTACAGAGTATAGACGAGGCCCCAGAGGTGCCCAACAGAAGGCATGCTTGAAAGACATGAGCCTTGAGCTGACCCTTACATGGAAATGAGGGTTTCCTAAGTGGACCTTGGCATGGGGCTGGGGACTAGAGCAGTCCATGGAAGCTGGAACAACATGTACACAGGGCTGACTCAGTAGCTATAAACAGTTGTAAGTGATAAAATGTGAGGGAGAAACCAGTAGCAGGAGACAACTCTATACAGGTATACAGGGCCCAGATCTTAAGGATCCTTTTTTTCCATGCTAAGGAATTTAGAATTAGTCATGTATGTCAGTGAATCAGCACCTGTATGAGCCACCCATGGGCTTTAATAACAGTTTCTCAGACCCTAGCCTAGACCCACTGCTTTGGAATCTATGTGTTAAATCCCAGGCATCTGTATTTTTGAGAAGTTTCGCAGGTGATATTGGTTAAGAATTAAACATACAGATGATAACAAGATAGTGAAAACTTTTGGTCAGGGGAATGACAAAATCAGATCTGTCTTTTAGAAAGATCCAGTTGTGTGCCTATCACATTTAATGCACAGAATACATCATTTTTTAACAACTGCCTCCTCTATATGACAACATTAATTTTAGTAATATTTTTCTGATTATATTTTAAAAAATTGAAAAATAATAAATTTTAATTTTAAAGATATTATTCAAATTCAATAAAATAGTTTCTGTATGAGCTTAAAATTTACACCTACGAAACAAAATCTCACTGTCTGTAGTCTTTTCACTGTTTGAAACATTAAACACAAATCCAAACTCCAAGTGGTCACTTAGAATGACTAAAAGAACTAACTCGAGTTCTGTTTATTCATCTTGAAATCCCTATACTGTCATTGTTTGTTGTGAATCTCCTTTAGCAGTCCTTGTGTTGTACAGTTCTGATGGACAAGAATTTCAGTTATCACAGTTTAGTTAAATAGCACCAGTCCTGCAACAACAAGGTTCACATTTCAGTTACCAGTTCAGTTTATTAACTGCGAGTAATTGCATGAAATACACTTTACAGCCAGCTCTTCAGCTCACAAATCACTACATAAATAAAAGATGCACATCATGATTGGTGACCAATCATGACACTTCTTTAAGAGTCTGTTAGTGACTGATCACCAAGCATCTGTTATGCAGTACATGCACACATAGTACAGTGTGTAGTTGTGTTGCATCCTTGTTGTCCAGTGATAGTCCACAATATATTTTTACAAAAATGGATAGTCAAAACGGTATATTGGTCAACAAAGATGAAAGTGTAACAAAGGAACAAAAATGATAATGCTAGAAATGAAACTGACGTCAAACATGAATGGAGTTTTAGAAGAAATAGGTGACCCTGGGAATGCTGACACAACCATCATTTGAGACTTAGATATGCAGCCAGAGGAACTTGGTGAAGGTGAATTTATGGACATAAATTAGGCAAGTGGATGTGACAAAAAATATAAAGATGTCCCTGAGGAAGTGACACTAGGGACTTCACATGAAAGGGACTCTTGGAGATATTTCATGATGCTGAAAATGCAAAGGATAAAATTTGGAACCTGATTCAAACTTCAAAATAGGATAACAATTTGTCAAGGGATAGAAAGAAAGAGCTCATTCCAAAAAAAAGTTACAGGAGAAGAAGAAAGAAAACATTCAAACTACTCTTGGTAAGTTTTTTTAAAACAAAGAAATAAAACACTAATTCACAATGTTTCTAATGTTTTAAATTACAGTGTACTAAACAAATATCAATTTTACTCTTTTTCATTTCTCTATTCATTTAGAACTGAGAGTAAGAGAGCTTTTAATGTCTCAACCAAAAAGTTTAGAAGTCACAGAAGAATCTTACTTCTACCTTTTGATGATAAAGATCTTTTTGCATGGTTTCTGCTTACATGACAATTTTTTCAGTTCCACAGTACTGTGCAAACCAAGGACTGCCTGTATTTAAAAGTGGGAATGTATGACACCTAAGAAGCTAGACATAAAAACTGCTCTTGAAAGGAGCTTGGAAAATACTTGAATTGTTACAAGCTTATGAGGGAAACACATTTTAGGGTGTTGACTGTACAACTGGAAATTCTCTGATTACTTTCTCTGTAAAAAATGTTTATGAAAGTAAAATGTCTACTAAATACACAATTTAAAATGTGCTAATTTGAAGCTGATATATATAATGTTAAAACTCATTAGTAATCACAATTGTTTAGAACTTAGGCCAAGAAAATATTTTGGGGGAGTAGTAACGTATCATTGATGTTGTTTAGACTCACATACCCATGGATATGATAAAAGGCAGACTGACTTTTAGTTTTATTATTGTTTTAAATTCCCTTTGTATTTGCCCACCTTATGGCTTGCACTGGGGTGAACTGCTCCCACTGTCCTGCCATTGGTACGCCACTAGAAACATCACTGGAGAAGCACTATGGTGGAGGATGACACGAAGGCAGTGAGACAGAAGCCGGATATGTACATAGGAATGGCAGAGAGACTGATTAGAAGATAAGCTGAGCCAGTCATAGTGGAAATGAACCTATTTTAGGCTATTGGTCTTTGTCATGATGACCAAGTTTAATTCCTGCCTGAGATGACCACTACCTCTTACAATTTCTGCAACAATCTATATTTTTCAGACCCATCCTTCTGTAGCTCTCATTGCTGATTATTCTAAATCTCCCCTGAACTTAGCTGTGAACCTGCTGAATGTCCTTTACCCTATCACTGACCTCCAGCTCTCCCCTACCCACATTTGACCCTCAAGGAGATTTGGCCATGTCCTCAGTTGGATCTGACAGTCTAAAATCACAGCCTATAATTCTTATAAATTATAAGTGAAAGAGATTCTAGATTCCCTTATATTTAGCTTCTTTCAGAATCTACTAATTTTGGAAGTACAGGTTTTGCCCCCATCTCTGTCCTAAGATGTCTTTTTTTCTGGAGACGAGTACTCTTATTTTTCTTTTAGTTCATCATTCTGAAACCAGCCCAATTGTCCCATAGAACTGAGGTTTATGGCTTCTTTTGAGTAAACATAGAAATTGATCCTCCCAGTCTTAAAACTTGAGAAAGTTTCATTTGTCTTATCTGAGTTCCCTTCTCAGGGAATCAACCATCAGTCCTCCCAGATTATAACAAGAAACTGAAACTTACCAGATCATCACATCTGGACAATAAGATGCCAGACCCCTCACTCAGCATGACTGCCTAATGGGCCACTTGCTTCCTGTTGACCAACTCCTCTTCCTTACCCCTTCCTAATTTCTGTTTTCCCACACAGGGTTACACTTATTTCCTGCATATAAACCCCCAATTTTAGTCAATCATGGAGATGGATTTGAGACTGATCTCCCATCTCTTCAGCTGAAGCACCTGATTAAAGCCTTCTTCCCTGAAAATACTTGTTGGCTCAGTGATTGGCTTTCTGTTTGATGACAGCAGGACCTAGACAGGACCACTCGTGTTTTGGTAACAATTCTGCAACAACCTTTTCTGAATTTGATTCTTTCATCACACTGAAGACACATGTATGTTAATTGTATATTTGAACATCCTGGATAAAGCCTGACAACAATAAACAATAAAAACCCAGAATTATACTGGTATAATTAGGCCAGAAATTATAAATTAATTGCCTTTGGTACAAATTAATATCACAGATATATTTCATTTGGCCCATGCAGTGTTTTACATTTTTTTAAACCAATGCTAATATTTCAAAACCTTCATGACAAAAATCAGGCTTTTCTTCTTTTTCTTAAAAAATACCCATTACATTTCCACAAGGTAGCGGTCAATTGGTGCTAATGGTCACCACTACTTTTAAACAGGGTCTGTCTAAACTTGATTTCTATTTTCCTTGATTCCTGTTTTGTGATATCTACTTACACCTGGTAGACACTTGAGTTTGTAACTCATTATTTCAAATTTAGAGACTTAATTCTTATCAAGAGCAACATTAGCCAAAACTATTTTCTTCAGAATAAATAACCAGACTCTTGACTGTCTACTCCTCCAAAGATCAGCTAATAAATTTAGATTTGATCAACACGTTTATCTTGTGGTCTTTTCAGATCTCAGCACCCGTATATAAGAACAGGGTCAGTTTTGCTTGGCTTTGGAGGAGAATTTGAATGAAAATGCAGAAGGACATGTCTCTTCCCAATTATGTGAGTAGAAATAAGTATTTGAAGAGTATGTTTTAATTTCCTAAACAGTCAACTATAATTAGATGTTGCCACAGCCTTCACTAGTCCAGTCTATGATGGTGTAGTATCTGGCAGTTGATCTACAATTGTTGATGTGTTCTTCCTGAGGTCTTCTCCAGCTTGACTTCTCATCTGTACTGGACACCCAATAATTTAAACCACTCATACATATTCTTTGCAAATTAAAAAAAACAAAGTCTGGCATAGTCATAAGTTGGCAAAACTTATTACATAGTCAGCTTACCTAACCAAACAGACTGCTAAGCTTCTTCCTCTGAAATAGCTAGCATTTGGGTTATTTCACTGCACTTAGGTCTTCCGCAAAAATGAAAAATACATACTTGTATTATATTTGCATAACTAAGATGTCTATTGTATTGATTTTCCCAGGGCAAAACAACTTTTAATTCAAAGTTTCTTATTTTAGGAAGTATACTGAAACTTGCTCTCACATGAAAAAAATTAAATAAAATTTTCTTTTAGAATAGTTTTAGGTTTACAGAAAAGTTGCAAAGATAGTACAGAGAGTTTACATGTACTCCTTATCCAGTTTCCCCTGTTCTGAATGGTATATTTGTCATAACTAAGGAACCAGCATTGGTGAGTATGATGAATGTCACACTTTATTTGGATTTAACTGTTTTTTTCCTAACAGACTTTTCTTTTCCAGGATTCAGTCCTTTTTTCTCTCTTCCAGGATCTCATTACATAGAAAACACATTACATGGAAAACACATTACATTTAGTTATTATGTCTCTTTAGACTTTGCTTGGCTGTGATAAGTTTCTTAGATTAAAAAAAAAATTTTGATGACTTTGATAATTTTGAGGAGTACTGGTTGGATATTTTGTGGAACTATCTAAATTTGGGTTTGTCTAATGTTTTCTTTTTACAATCAGTCTTGGATTATGAGATTTTAGAAATAATACCACAGAGATAAAGTGTCCTTCTTATCACATAACATCAAGTGTAGATACTATCAACATGACTGGTCAATGATGATGTTAACCCTGACCACCTGTCACGGTAGTGTTTGCCAAGTTTCTCTACTGTAAATTTAGTCTCCCTACTCCCCAGTACTTGAAAGCAAGTTAGTAAGTGCAGCCCATATTCAAAGGATGGGAAGTTAAACTCTGCTTCCTTGAGGGGTATCTATGTAAATTATTTGGAATTTTTCTACATGGGAGATTTGTCTCTTCTCCCCCTTTGAATAATCTCAGGTTAATTCGTGTATACTTTTGGCAGGTCCCCATCATTTTGTTTATTTAGCACTTCTTTACTTTCTGGTACTATGTGATGTTCCAGGGTCATTTGTATATTTTCTCTCTCAGCCTTAGAGTCAGTCATTTCTCATGGAGCCCCAGTTCCTTTCACTGGAGAATGGTGTTAGAAACCAAGATCTGGGCATTGGGTGTGCTCATTCATCCTGGGATGTTATTGCTTCTAGAAGGCCCTCTCAGAGGGCAGAACTAGGAAATATATGTATGTATACTAACCCATATGTTCACACATATACAAAATCATTTCTGTATTTATCTATCTGTATATATTTTAAGTTAAATATGAATTCACACTGATGTCTTTGACCCCAAGCCCATACCACATGTTTCATTCTGACTTCCAACTTATCTATAACCTCTCAGCAGAGAGAAACCTGGATCCCACTATCCACCATCAATTTACTCATTTGTTCAATCCCAGTATAAGATTTTCTTATCTCCCTAGTTTCTATTTATTATGGGTTCAAGTTGAGATATTGGGGCTTAATCTCAGATAGGAAAACCCTTTTAGTTCTTTCAATGATGTAAACAGCAAAGCATAATTTGGCCACACTGCAAAATAAAACCCTCAGCATGTTTTCTTAATTCATTGAAATAGTTAAGTATGCATTAGCAGTTAACACATCTGTGAACACTTGGGATGCTATGAATGTTAATTAGGGATATCAGGTCTAGAGGATTTATGAAGGCAAGTGATTAAACAGATACATATAGATTTTAGTCATTCAACATTTCAGTACTACAAATTTTGTTTTTGTGTAAAACAGAAACCCCTTGGGAACTTTAGCTCTACTCATTACTTGTTTGCAGAAAAAAGATTTTTGTAAAAAGATATTTTGTAAATTTGCACAAATGAGATTTTATCCTTTGGGAGTAACAAAAACCAAGGTGAATGATACTGAAGTGAGATAGCATAAGTTTTGTGTGTACTGAACTATTGCATTAAGAGTTGTTTGAATGCAGAAACAACTTAATATCTTTCTGGAGTAAAATAAATTTCAGGGTTTTTGGGAAAATGCTAATGCAAACATATTATAAAAAGTTTTTTCTATCGTTAGACAGAAGCACCTAAGAAAATGACTGTGCTTCTGGGTAGGCCTACAGTGCTTTTGGAAGAATTGATCATGTTCTCTATTGTTAGTTCTGCTCTGGGTGCTATAACAGATGTGGGGGTGTGATGCTACCTTTAGTGCAGAGAGATAAAGGGATAACATTAACAAATGAAAGGAAACCATTGAAAAGAGGCCAAAGAACACCTCTAAAGTTTGCAGTAATGTAAAGTATTGATACAATATGGTATATAACATGGGACTATGATGCTAAGAAATGATTCCTTGAAACTTTTTTTAAAAATGTGGCTCATAGCCTATTGCTGCAATTAGTGATCATTTTGTCTAAAGCAATAGCCAGCTAGACTGGTGAATGACATTGGGTAATTATAAATGGCAACATTAATTTTCTTTTTTTTTTTTCTCGTCACATATCTGTCTAGGTTTATTTCTAGAGATTTTATTTTTTATATTTAGTTTTTTTTGGTCTTCAGGAAAGCTTTATTATGATTTATTTGTTTCTTTTCTTTATTTTTTATTTCAATAGGTTTTGGGGGAACAGGTGGTGTTTAGTTACACAAATAAGTTGTTTAGTGGCGATTTCTGAGATTCGGGTGAACCCATCACCCAAGCAGTGTACACTGTACCCAATGTGTAGTCTTTTATCCCTAACCTCTTCCCACCCTCTCCCCCGAGTCCCAAAAGTTTATTGTATCATTCTTATGCCTTGTGTCCTCATAGCTTAGCTCCCACTTATGAGTGAGAACACACGATGCTTGGTTTTCCATTTCTGAGTTACTTCACTTAGAATAATGGTCTGCAATTCCATCCCAGTTGTTGGGAGTGCCATTACTTCATTCCTTTTTATGGCTGAGTAGTAGTCCATGGTATATATATACCACATTTTCTTTATCCATTTGTTGATTGATGGGCATTTTGGCTGGTTCCATATTTTTGCGACTACAAATTGTGCTGCTATAAGCATGTGTGTGCAAGTATTAATATCTTTTTCATATAATAACTTCTTTTCCTCTGGGTAGATCCCCAGTAGTGGAATTGCTAGATCAAATGGTAGATCTGCTTTTAGTTCTTTAAGGAATCCCCACGCTATTTTCCATAGTGGTTGTGCCAGTTTACATTCCCACCAACAGTGTAAAAGTGTTCCCTTTTCACCACATCCATGCCAACATCTATTATTTTTTGATTTTTTGATTATGACAATTCTTGAAGAATTAAGGTGATCCTGCATTATGGTTTTGATTTCCATTCCCCTGATCATTAGTGATGTTGAGCATTTTTTTATATGTTTGTTGGCCATTTGTATATCTTCTTTTTAGAATTGTCTATTCATGTCCTTAGTACACTTTTTGATGGGATTGTTTTTTCTTGCTAATTTGTTTGAGTTCTTTGTAGATTCTGGATATTAGTCCTTTGTCAGATGTATAGATTGTGAAGACTTTCTCCAATTCTGTGGGTTGTCTGTTAACTCTGCTGATTATTTCTTTTGCTGTGCAGAAGATTTTTCGTTTAAGTCCCATCTATTTATCTTTGTTTTTGTTGTAATAAATGACAACATTATACTTTCAAGTTGGGTCTTGGTGGTATCTCCAGTTTGGGACTTTTTAATCCATTAGGTTGCCAACACCTGTTTCTGTTGGGAACATATTTACTGCCCATCTTTTGTCATCTCATAATAGTTAGGGTTGAAAGGGTACTTAGAAACCCAAACACTACTGGAGAAAGGTTTTGAGAAGGAAGCTACCTGGGTTAGGTTAAGTTAAATTAGATAAGAATACATGAAATGAGCAAAGAAGATATATGTGAGCTAACATGGAAATCTCTAACAGAGATATTGAAATTAAATAAAGAAAATTTCAGAAAAAAATACATACCTGGAATAAAGGGAGAGACTGGGGGATCATGTGGAGAAACTTAGCCTATTTTTTGTGACATATTCCTACAACATTTGATATAGTTTTGAAACCTATTCCATATTTTATAATGAATGACTTGTGAAATAAACAGGCTTATCAGGCTACTTTGATTTGGATAATAACAAACTGACTGTCCAGATGAAACTAGTGCAGTAGTTTGAATTAGTACATTCTCAGGCTGTGTGATTGTGTGCCTGTTACTGACCTTACAGTCATCACTTTGGGAATCAAAAGTGAATTACAGAAATTAAAATACTGATGTGCCTTTCTAGCTGTTAAAAACTGAATCTTTCAAAAGTGTGGTTCATCTTTGTTATAATAAAATGGGTTTTAAAATATTTCTTATTGATGTGTCATGAATCTGTCAAATTTGATAAGTACAAAAATTGATGTTATTTCTTTATTCTCAGTGGTGAAATTTTTCTTTTATTATTTCAAGCCAAGAAAATGATGTTTTATATTATACTACTAAATACTTCCAAAATATCATGTTTACATAATGATTTACTTTTTACAAAGTATTTGCACAACTATTATTTCATCTGGAGTCTCCAAACAAGAGAAATGTTAAAATCTAAAACATTTGTTCTTAGAAATTCTGAAATGATAGGGTCCTTTTAAATGTTTTATTAACAATTTTTCTGTTCAGGCATTTTATCTTCTAACCCCAAAGTATGTTATATTCTTATAGTTTTATTTCTAAGGTAAGATGAAGTTTTAATGACATAGAAACTTAGCAATACAGTGACTCCTCATTATAGAAAATATTTTCATTAAAGAAAACTTTCGTTTAATTTAATTCAGTTCAATTCAACCATTACTACTGATTGTGTGTGCACTGTAGAGGATGCTATGCTGGGAGCTGCAGGGAATATTATGAGTAAAGCAGTGTCCTGCTTTCAAGGAGCAATAATTACACATAAAGTACAAGCAGTTCAATGAAGAACTTATCACTCTGTTGTGGTGAGTGTGGGAGAGTCAAGACAGAAACAAAATAAATTTTGACACTAACCTGAACATGATGCTATGAGGGAAATGAAAGCAATGTATCATGGGAATTCAAAGGAGAAGATGATGCCCTGAGTTGGTAGGATTGGAGAAGGCTTCATGAAGGTAGTGAGTATGAAATGAGCCTTGAATATGAAATAGAATTTAAAGAAATTAGGAAGTTTAGACACAGTCATGGGAAAAACCAAAAGTATTTCAGTTGAGGCTATCTTAATGAGTTAACCTTTTTCTTTTCTGTTGAAGATATCTATAAATCATCTTATCAGTGAATGACATAAAGTAGGGACTCCTTTTCTTTGTCATAAGTCTTATGATATGGGTTATCACCTCATCCAAGTTTCTCAAGAAACTCTGATCCAGAAAAATTAAGTGCCATTTTGTAAACCCCAGGCGCTTGGTAGAGGAGTCAGACTTAGAGCCAGTCTTTTTATTTCCAAGCCAGTGATGAACTCAGTTTACTTAAAACAAAACAAAACAAAACAAACAAAAAAAAAAAACACTACAAATATCAGTGATCTTAGAGGTTTCTTTTCATTATTTGGGATGTCAATATAAAGAAAAAATGCAAGTGATTTTTTTGGTAATTTGAGACTTTTTTATACATTATGTCACAGTCTTGACTAAACAGAAGGAAAGAATAACAGATGCCATTTCTAGGAGGCAGACATTTAACAAATGTTTTCTCATTTAATCTTCACCATAAATAGGCCCAATTACCATAATTATCATTTTTATTATGAGAAAAATGATACTAAAAGAGTGTAATTGATGTGCTTAGTGTCGTATCTTTAGAAATGCTGAATTCAAGACTCAAACTGAGGTGCTGAGCTATTCATCCACATTGCCAGTTCAGAACAGTTAAGTACAACTCTTGGTTAGAGGAAGATGTGAGGTCCTTCTAATAATCCCCTTAAAATTACCTTCTCCTTTCTTCAAGGCAAACAAAGTGTTTAGGATACACAAATCATTTGGTTATGCTTCCTCTAATTTTGGTCTGTAGGCTTTTGGGAAAGACAAGAAGGAGTCGTTTCTTCACTTAGAAATGAGGAAAACACAAAACGTGGTTATAAACATATGGGAAGTATTTTTTTTTTTAACCATTCATATCAGTTGGAAGCGTTCCAGAGCCTCAGATCACTTCCCTCCACCACCACCAGTGCCATCACCACCACCACCACCACCAACAACAACTATTGTCCAGCAGGGCGTCCTCTACTGGTTGATTCCAGTTATTTACTGGTGACAGCGCTAGACTTAAGCATGGAGTAAATGCTGGTGTCTAAAGGCAGGGAGGAGGTACCTTCTAGTCTTTTAAGACGTGAGCTTTCTTGAAGGCTGAATGTAAAAAGATGTGCAAAAGAGATGTCCATGGAAAGTGAAGCTTTCAGTCACATACAAAAATGGAGAAAAGTAAAATGGAGATTTCCAGAATAAGGTTTCAAATGTACAGACAGATGTCCAGATGAAGGCAGGCAATTTTCTCAGCATATTTCTCTTTATTTTTAATTATGGTGAGTTTTGAGGTTAGTCTTACTCTTTGGTTGTACTTTTATTCTCCCAATTTTGTCTTTCTGTGTTATGATTCCCTTAACAAGCAAGAGGAAATAGACATTTAATAAACCAGATGTCACTCAATAATTCCTAAGTTTTATTCTTAGTATCAGAAAAGCAAATGCAAACCAGTAAAGAAAAAAAAAAGTGATGGGTGGAGGCTGGATTTTAAAGTTATTCATTTGGCATAATTTAGAGTTATTATTGACAATGATGCTCTTCAAACTAAAATAAGTTCTTTAAAATGTGGCACAGAAAAGGACTTCCTATGAGTGAAATGAGCAGTATACTAATGAAAAGCTAAATAGTTATATATTTTTCTGTGTATTTACCGATCAATTTACTGGCTATAGTTTATTCCTAAATTGCTCCTTTCTTCAAATAAGGGTGATATTATAGAGTAAGACTCAGCGTGACAAAGTGAAATTTTGAAAGGCAGCAGCACTTTAGGTTTAATCAATGGCCATTCCCCTGCTTTGAAAATAGAACCCTGGTTTTTGTTTACTCTCCTCCTATGAGCATCTCTTTCAAGGATAGCTGGACTCTTCCCCAGCCAAAGAGGTAACTCTTAATTGTTTTAAGCTAATTACAGTGGTCTCATTATTTTTTTTCCAAGTATTGGTGAAACCATGTACAATTTACAAAGTTTTGGCCAAGAAAACGTGAAAGGAAATCTCCCAAGAGCCTCTGGGAAGGTTTTTATCACTGTGTGTGTGTGTTTGTGTGTATGTGTGTGTGTGTGTGTATATGTGTGTGTGTGTGTGTGTGTGTGTGTGTGTGTGTATATATATATATATATATATATATATATATATATATATATATAACAACCAAAGACAGGGTAGATGTATCCTCAAGCAATATTTGAAACTGAGTCAGATATCTGGAGGCTATGAGGGGGAGTCAGCCTAAGAGTCAATATCCTGGAGATCAGCAGATGGCACAGCAGAAAATGGAAGGAACCTGCTTTTATGATGACCTCGTTGAACTACTTGATTACCCATCCCTAAAACTGACCTAGTTATGTGAGATAATAGTGTCCTTATAAAACTCTTCTGGTTGTGATTTCTCTAATTTGCAGATGAAAGCACTCTGATTGGCACAAGTATCAACTTTTTTTTTTCAGGATTGTATTTAACTATTCCCCAGTTTGAACTTATTCCCAGTTTTGCCTCGTATTCTCCACCTAAAATGCTCTTCTTGTCTTCTTGGATCATCCAGAACCTGAAATCTCTGTATGTATGTGTCTCTGAAATCTCACAGTATGTATGAAACCTTCCCTAAAACTTCCTTTGGGAGCCCTCTCTTCTGAACGTCTAGAAAAGTGCTTCTCAAACTTTAATGTTCATTTGTGTCATCTGGGGCTCTTATAAAATGCAGATTCTGATTCACTAGGTCTGGAGTGGGACCCAAGATTTTGAGTTTTCAAAAGCTCCCAGGGGTTACTATGCTGCTTATACAGGGAGTACACTTTGAGTAACAAGAACACTCTTACTGGTAACACTCACTTGATACTAGATGACGTGCAAGCAATAATGCATGTTATTTAGTTTCATGAGTTTATGTTTCCTCTTTCCAACAAAATTTCAAATTTTCCAAGGGCAGAGGTCGTGCTTTCTCATTTTTTGGTTTCATGACAACACTCAACACAGTGAATCTGTTAAGCAAAGAAGGGATGAATCAATGAAAAGGAAATTAAGTTAAATATAACCATGTTTTTGATAAAGAGGAATCCACTATCTCAAATAACTATCAATAAGATGATAGTTTTGTCTTTGTTCTGTCTTTGCTAATTGACAAAATACTTACAATACTTCGGCAGAGAATTTAAAATTCTAGAAAAAATATTTTAAAAAATTATTTGCCTGATGGCACTGGAAAGTAAACAAAAGCAGGCAAATACTGGAGGGGAAGTGACACTAAATGAAATAAATATCAATTAGTGATATTTTTTCTTTTTGCCTGAGTACAGGTCCCAGTGTCCTATATAGCATAGCTATTAAAGTACTTCCTACAGTCTTACTGTTTAAAAGAAGTAAATGACAGAGTTCAGAGAAACCACAGCCACTGGAAAGCGAAGGAGAAATCTTGTAGAGGAAAGAGCGAGAGATTGGGAGTCCACAATGCTGTTCATAAACTCTTTTCAAATTTCTGGGTGGTGTCAAATCATGCATGTGGGACAGACTCCTAGCAGCTCAGCTCTGGTAAAGGAACTGAACTGGTAAAGGAATTTGAGCTGCCATTCACCATAGAAAATATAGAGTTTTCAGTCTGAGTTCAGCCAATTTAATTGACTGCTCTAACAACAAAATTAATACTCTTCAAAGGAACATAACAGAATCCAGAGTCTGTGTAACACATTATTCACAGTGCTCACGATATAATGAAAAAGTACTTGCCATACAAAGAAACAAGAAAATGTAACCAATAGACCCTTCTCATGAAAAAAGACAACAGAGACTGACCCTGAGATAATCCAAATGTTGGAATTAGCAGATGCAGATTTTAAAGAAACAATTACACCTATTTTCGAGTACATAAGGAAAATTTTCCCATATAATAAATTAAAAGGTAATAATTCTTAATAGAAACATATAAATTATAAAAAAGAATCAAATGGGAATTATAGAACTGAAAAATACATTCTCTGAAGTTTAAAAATTCCACTGCATAGGCTTAAAAGAAGAATGCATATGATAGGAGAAAAAGTCATTTTATTCTGAAGCTAGATCATTTGAATTCAATGAGGTGATTTGGTTCCATGATTCCTAGTTCAAACCTTAGAAATGACAGTTATGGCTGGTCTAAAGACTTTCCAATTATCTTTTTATTTTTATTTATTTATTTATTTTTTGAGATGGAGTCTTACTCTGTCACCCAGGCCGGAGTGCAGTGGTGTGATCTCGGCTCACTGTAACCTTTGTCACCCAGGTTCAAGTGATTCTCCTGCCACAGCCTCCCAAATAGCTGGGATTACAGGTGCCTGCCACTGTGCCTGGCTAATTTTTGTATTTTTAGTAGAGATGGGGTTTCACCATGTTGGCCAGGCTGGTCTGGAACTCTTGACCTCATGATCCACCCACCTCAGCCTCCCAAAGTGCTAGGATTACAGATGTGAGCCACCATGCCTGGCTTCCAGTTACCTTTTTAAGGACCCCAGGAATCCACTCTTTTTCTGGGTCAAGGATCTTAAAACTCAGGAAAATTCAACGAGTTTTTAGTGTTCTTACCTCTGCTAAACAACAGTTGGAAATCTTCAGTGAGCCTAGAAGAGACGTGCCAGCCAGGGATTTTTCAGGTATCTGCTTGATAGCAGCCCCATTAGCAATGCCCTAGAGTGTACTGAATGACACAAACCTAATTAGACTGATTAGAATCTGATCAGTTCTGAGAATGCAATTAAGCAATACTGCTGCTTAGTTAGTGTTATGTCACTCCCAGAATAACAGAAATATTTGATGTTGCTGAAAGAGAAGGGAGAACTTGAAAGGAATTAAAAAGTAGACACATCACCAGTTGGCAGTCACTGTAATAATAATTTTAGCCAAGAACCAAGAAAGAAACTAGCGGTTGAAAATTTGATGAAAAATAGGACATTTACATCACATCAAAGTAGGTCTCCAGAAGGTATTTATTAATTACAAAGGGAAAAAAGATTTACACTGAGGAAACATGGCAGAAATCACCATAAGTAAGTGATCAAAATAAATGCCACTAATAATGAGACAGAGATATCATGTGCTTCTTATTATTATGCTCTGAAAAGGATACAACACTTTACTTCTGAGCTAATCCTTCCAAAAATGCATAATATAAATCTATTTATGAGGAAACATCAGATAAACCCAAACTAAGGGCTTGTATACATTTTGAGTGTCGAGGTCATGAAAGACAAAGAAAGATTGAGGAATTATAAGGTGATAAAGAGACATGACAACTAAATGCAATGTATAATTCTGGATCAGAAAAGAAAGACAGTTTCTTCCTTTTGCTATCAAGGACATTAGTGGAATAATTAGTGAAATTTAAATTCCGTAGATTAGATAATACTCACATAAATAGTAAGTTCTTGATTTTGATAATTAAACTATGCTTTGTAAAAGAATGCCCTTGCCCTTGTTTTCTAATTAATAAACTTTATTTTAGTTTTAGTTTCACAGTGCAATTGAGCAGATAGGACACATACCCCTGTCCTCACATATGTACAGCCTCCACCACTATTGACATCTTACACCACAGTGGTACATTTCTTACAATCAATGAACCTGCATTGACATATCATTGTCACCCAAAGCTCATAGTTTACATTAGGGTTCACTCTCAATGTTGTACATTCTATGAGTTTTGACAAATGTGTAATGACATGTATTCACCATCATAGGCCCTAAATCCTATGTACTCTGCCTATGTTTGCTTTCTTCCTCCAAACCCCTGGTAACCACTCAGCTTTTTACTGTCTCCATAGTTTTGCGTCTTTCAGAATGTTATATTGTTGGAATCATACAGTATGTTAGCCTTTTCGGATTGGCTTCTTTCACATAGCAATGTGGATTTTAGGTTCCTCCATGTCTTTTTGAGGCTTGACAGCTCATTTATTTTTAGTGTTAAATAATGTTCCATTGTCTGAATGTGCAACAGTTTATTTACATATTTCACCACTGAAGGACATCTTGGTTTCTTCAAAGTTTTGGAAATTGTGAATAAAGTTGCCATAAACATTAATGTCCCGGGTTTTATGTGGACATAAAAGTTTTCAACTCATTTGGGTAAATATCAAGGAGTATGACTGCAAGATCACATGATAAAAGTATACTCAGTGTTTTAAGAAACTGGCAAATGATCTCCCAAGGTGTCTTTTCCATTTTGCATTCCCAGAAACAATGAATGAGAGTTTCTGTTGCTCCACATACTCATCAGCATTTGGTGTTGTCAGTGTTTTGGGTTTTAGCCATTCTAATAGCTGTGTAGTCACTGTTTCTAAGAAACATACATGAAAGTATTTGGCATTGCAAAGTAAGGAGGCATTGCAATATAATCTTACATGGTTCTGAAAAAAATGCATTTTTGTGTGTGTATAGTGCACACTAGGCACTCACAAAATAATAGATAGGTTATGATCCATATACCTTTCCTAGCTTCATCTGGTTTTCCTCCTTCTCCTAATCTTTAAATATTCTCTCTCTCTCTCTCTCTCTCTCTCTCTCTCTCTCTCTCTCTCTCTCTCTCTCTCTGTGTGTGTGTGTGTGTGTGTGTGTGTGTGTGTGTTATATCCAGAATAACAGAGAGGAGGTATTATTATGGCCAGCGTTAGTGGAAGTAAGAGAAACACATTCTAATTCCTTATGGCTCTGATCATAAATTCTAGAGCAATAGTTTTCAAATATGGCTGCACATTGGAATCATCTGAAGTGTTTCAAAGAAAAAACAGATGCATAATATTACAAACCATGCATAGTTAAAAACATTTATTCAAAATACAAAATAGAACAATAATATAATGTAACAAAATATACAAAGTTCATTAATATTGTTTCAGATTGCATATCGCAACTAACATTTAAGAAACTACCATTTGTAGAATTTTGGTGTAATATCAAGAACACCCACAACTAACTGAAAATACTCCTTTCTTTTCCAACTACATGTCATGTGGGCCAATTTTTCTTCAAATGTTTCAACCCAACAATTTATTGCGTAGTATCAAATGCAGAAATGGATATGAGAATCTAGTGTTCTGTTTTAAAGCAGAAATTAAAGAGATCTGGCTGTGTGCAGTGGCTTATGCCTGTAATCCCAGCACTTTGGGAGGCTGAGGCGGGCAGATTACTTGAGGTCAGAAGTTCGAGACCACCCTGGTCAACATGGTGAAACTCCATCTCTACTAAAAATACAAAAATTAGCTGGACATGGCGGTGCACATGCTTGTAATCTTAGCTACTCAGGAGACTGAGGCAGGAGAATCACTTGAACCTGGAGGCAGAGGTTGCAGTGAGCCCATATTGTGCCAATGAACCCTAGCTTGGGCTACAGAGAGAGACATCATATCAACAACAACCAAAAAAAAAAAAAAAAAAAATTAAAAAGATTTGCAAAATGCTAAATAATATCTATTCACATTTGAGGAGAAAATATGGATTTATTTTTATAAAAAAATGTTATTTATGCCAATATGAAATGAGTATATTGTTATTTTAGTAAATTAATAGATACTTAAATTATTTTTCCATTTTAATTTCTAATATGCTAAATTTTGATAGGTATGATTAATATAAATAAAACCCTTTTGGGGTCTTCAGTAAGTTTTAAGAACGTAACAGCATTATGAGATTATGCTGATCCAACAATCTTCATTTGGGAGGATCAGGAAAAACTTCCCAGCATTTGATAGAGCTTTTGTGGCTTGACTGGGGATTTAGCAATTGAAGATTAGGGTTGGGCATATAAGAGGATGTTCTAGACAGAGGGATCAGTATGAGCTGAGGTCCAGAGCGGTGAAAGTTTGGAGAGAATTTAGGAAACAATGAATAGTCAGTCCATTTCAATTCAGCTATCTACAGAGCACCCTTTGGGTGGTAGGTGCATACTGTGTGTAGTGCTGGAGAGTAAGACACTATCTCTACCCTCAAACTCACAGCTCATATTGGTGGGAGAATTATATTTTGAGTGGAAAAGCAGTCAACAATACATGTGATCTGACCTCAACATTATTTTCCCAGGTACTTTCTTTAAAAAAAAACAATTTGCTTAATTTCATAATTCCTCATTTATGAGTCTATGCAACAACTTGCATTTAATTAACTATAATGCCTTTAGACTTTATTATTTACATAGTCTTTAGCAGCAATGTCCATTTTTCTTTGTGGGCACCTTTTTCTTTATGGAGCCAGTTTTACAAGAAGCAGGTGAAATTCTTCAGCTGATATATGAGCAAGTTATGTCCATTAAAATTAATGAGAACTGACTATGTGCACTGCGGGAAGAATAAACTTCAAAAAGTTAATTTACACAACGTTTCTTGTTACATTTTCATTGTAGGATTTCCTTTTCAATTATGCTTAATGAATTGTATTGAATGCCCTGTCAGTAAGGTTAGCGACATTAAATATGCTTCTAGTTCTGTTTCATGTCTTGGACTGTCCAAAGCAATCTTTTAGAAGTGAAATTAATCTTATCACCTATGATGAATAGATAAATGTAATGGTTTTCAGTATAGTTTAATGCCAAAGTCTCCACAGCAAAAGAATTCGATTAAGAGATGAGTAAAGGAGAAAGAACAGATTGCTTGTAAAACATGTGACTTCTGGAGATAATAAATGGCACATTATTTATTAAAAGAGCATTTCTGGTTAGAAAAATAAACAAAACCATCACATAACTGTGGGGGGTCTTCAGGGGAGGAAAAGGGCCTTTTCTCCCAGGGATGCTTTCACGGGTTGTGCACAGTTTGTCAATAAACCTTGGTTTCATTAAAGAGTGTTCATCCTCATACTAATAAACCAAATTTGCCAAGAAACCCCAGAACAGCAAGATGCAAACCTAACCCATGCATTTATGTTATTGTCTGCTTATTGGCTTCTGGATACAAATTGATCCTCTGTTGGCCTGGCTGTCTCAGACTTTCTAATAGGCTCAAGAACTGCCTGGGGCTTTCACTCACAAGGAGCCAATGAATCTGGTCATCCTTGGTGGTTGTTATTCTTAACAATCTTTTCTCACTTCTTCCAAAGGGACACCTAATATACCACTCTATCAAGATCACTGATGTTATTATTGCAGAAACTTTTTTACTGTTTCCTTGCTGTTCTGCTTCTGGTAGCTTTAATAGGATCTTGGAGAGCACAAAGGTAATATTTCTGCTTGTCAGAAGGATTCCTTGGATTGAGCTTTTGTAATTTGAGCATTTGCTTTTGAGGCAGCAGATATGGGAAAACCATGAGCTCTTGTGTTGAATCTTTAGCTTAGTGGTTCCACAGAGATGCAGTTTGTGAATGGTGCTATTTTATTATTTGTTTTCACTTTCAGCCAGCATGTATCCATCATTCTAGTTTCAAAAAGTTATTCATGCCTTCATTAACTTATCTGGCATATAAGGAAGCAATCATTAACACATAGGCACTTGCTTAAAAAAACTTTTGGTTTAGTTATCAACTGAATGCATACACTTTATTTTCAATGAAAATTAAATTTAAAAGATTGACCCTGTGCTCTGTGAGTGACATTTTGGTTGTGACACTCATACTGGCATATTATAAGGAGAATCCTGAGACAAAAGATGAAAGCCAACATTATGTCTCTTAAATAATGCTACCTTTTTTGCTTGCTTGTTTTAATAAACAATGTCTCTTTCTAGGAAGGTGTTTTGCTTCAGAGGGTCTGCTAGCTGAAGTGCCACTGTGCTCCTCTGAGCACAGAACATGGATGTCTTTGGTCTCTGGTAGGAGGAGTGATGGGCCGCACTTACAGATCCCAGGCACAGAGCAACATTTTGCAGGTACCCCTATTCCTTTTCCTTTAACTTTAACTCATCTGCCCCATTCTCTAAGACCCCTCATAGAGATTAGAGGATATCTAAACAAAATATTTTAGTGCTTTATTTTTATGCTATTCCTTTTCTTTCTTGGTCTTTTAAAAAGTACCCTTGATCTCTTATATATTTTTGGTACCAATGTTTCTGAGGATGTGCTCTTTTCAATCACTATAGGAATTATTTCACAGAGAATGGGTCCAATGTACCTGTAGTGTGACTTTAACATTGCAAGGAACCAAACCAGGGCCCAGACTGGATGCTGAGGAATTGTGTGGGTTGAGGAGGTGGGAAGCTTAGTTTTAACTTAAAGATTCAAGATTTGAGCTGAAGTATTTTTTTTGGAGAAAAGCACATGTATCAATAGATTTGAGCACAATGGTTGGTTGAATAATGGCAGACATGAAGGTAGAGAAGGAAAACTGTATTTAAACTTACTGTAAGGTCTCAAAACAAAGTACTTGAATGCAGAGACGAGACACTAAAGGAAATAGAAAATGTGTACATGTCAACTGTAAAATATATTAAAATGTAGAAAGAATCTTTAATGGAAAGAGATTGGGAAGCACTAGTATAAGCAAACTGCCTATTTATTTTTCTTAACAAATCTGTTTAAAATACTGTTAAGTCAATAAATCTCAGGTTGATTGTACATGGAAAAGTCAGATAGAGAAAATCCCATGATGAGAACAAACAATTAATGATGTGATTTCTTTATGGTTCAACCAGCAATGTTTAAGAATTGCACTCTCTGGATTCAGTTCTGAACAGATCAGTGCAGTGGATATTGTTTGGTTTGTCAGTCGTTAAAAATGTTACATCAAAATATGAAAGTTTTCTTTTATTCTAGGAAACTGCAGATATTTTGATTTAAAAAATACCACTTTAAACATTTATATTATTTAGATTTGGGCACCATTGTGATAGCAGAAATGAAGAACAGACAGATAAATTCAGAATACATAAAAATACTGTTTATGCAGCACCATTGCAGTTGCAACATCTATACAAAAACCAGTCTGGTAGTCTTATTTTTATATTGCAATTAGAGCTTGAGGTAAAATTTAGAGCTACCAGTATGTCTCCTTACTCAGGTATTGGATGCTCATAAATGGACTCCTACATGGTTTGTGATACTTTTTACCAAGGCTTGCTTTCAGAATTTTTGGACCTCCTCAGCCATAGATTGCGTGTGTGTGTGTGTGTGTGTGTGTTTGTGTGTGTGTGAATAGATAGCTCCATTATGGCTGTGACAATAGTGTGGATTCTAGAGTCTGTGCTGTATCTCTTTTATCTTCTGCTTTTTGCCACTTTCTGAATCTCACCCTCTCATGTATTCGTGTTTTTTTTTTCCTCTCTAGCCCTGTTATTAATATTCATCGTTGTCATCATCATGATGATTATTTATCTGAGATTCATATGAGATAACAGCATGTTTGCATGTTTTAGTATTTTAGAAGTTTAATTAAAAACCAGGGACTTTTAAGCTCAGTTTGATCTGTTCTTTTAATCTTTTGGTTTTGGGCAATAAAATCCTCAAAATAAAAGCATTCTAGCTATTTTTAATTCATAGATTTTTACTTATTTGTATTGTCGATTTAAGATTTTTATCAAGTGTTTGTTACGTTTCTTTAAACTTTGAGATTTCCAAAGCTTCTCTGCATGCTAAAGTGGAATCCCCCTGCCTCCCTCTACCACTATCATGCATTATAAACGCTGCATTTTTTTCCCTCTTAGACGGACACCTTTGAAAAATTCTGTTGAGAAAGTAGGATGTGAAATATGGTGATTCGCTTCACAGGCAGTCTTTATGGGACTGTATCTATTTTGTCAGGTAGAAAAAATTAGTTTTACAATCAGGGCTGCCTCTCTCAGTGAAAAGGGGTTCAATCCAGCCTATGATCTAGCCCTGGTCCAGCATGGAGAAAGGAACACTCCTTTTTCTATACGGTCCATCCAGAGAGGTGACTTTTTCCTAATTCCTACAAACCACGTGGCACATGCTAGAAGCAACCATAGTAAGATGCATTAAAGCAATTAAAAAAATTTTCTACAAAAGATAAAAATTGCCCCTCATTTATCTTTTTATACAACTCCAACAATGAAGTCATTGCCAAGTACAGCAACCATGACCCAAAGTCTCTTATGTTCCTAAGAGCATCAAAAATGTTTCCATTCTCCCAAATACACACATATGTATGCACACACATAAACACGTACATGGAGTGAATTAATTTTCAATATGGCTGTTGCCCCATATTTAATGATATGCCAGAAGGTTGAAGGCAGTAACATTTCTGCTATACATTCGTACTGGGAAGAAATTAATTATATAAGATGTTATGTTGCTTTAAATATTCTTTGACTTTAGAAAATGATTTTTCTAGAGAAAACTGCTAATGTTAGAATCATAACTAAATTTGTTTACCTGGAATCCAGAGTTATAGTCTTTTCAGTGTTAACTTGCATAATCTATTCTGTTTTGATGAGGAAGAGACAACGGCCAGTAAACAAGTTGATGACAGGGAATTCTAGAAATCAACTTTCAGACTGCCATAAACTAGATGACTATATCAATTCATTATGAAATTTATCTTCCAAACCTGAGCACTTTTGAGAGTGAAAGAGAGAACTATGCTTGGACTGTAAATGTTAACTGGGACTTTCCAGGCAAAGTGAAATATATGAAGACCCTGGTTATAGATCACAGAAAAATCTTAATTAATAATTTAACATAGACTCTAAGATATCATAGTATTTCACTCTTTGTCTTAAGCATGCACTAACCTTTTTTGGTGTGTTAGTTCTTTGTTAGTGTGTACAAACATGAATCTAATACACAGAGGCCTCAAAAAGCTTACAAATAGGAGATAAAAGATAGGTATGTGCAGCATGGTTTGGCTCTTTAAGATGCTGCTTCTGGCCTGGTAAGATGTATCAAGGCAGCCAGAGAAACTTAGAATTCTCAGAACCAAGTGTTCAGTGCTCTTTTGTCACTTCCTGGTTTTGCTCCCACCTTCCTCTCCCTCTCTTCGTGATCTTATCTTCCCCAACCCAGACTCAGAAGCACCTGACCACCCTTTGCCTCTCTCCTCCAACGATTCTGGAAAAATGGCAGCTTACAACATGTTTTAATGGATTTCTTTTTAGCCTTTTATAGCATGAGTTAATTTTATTTGCATATGTACACTGATTTGTTAGTGTGTGGGAGATTGTTTATTAGTCAATTTTCTCTTCAATGACCTATTTAAGTTTTTCAAACCACAGCTGCAACTCATTTTGTGTTTTATTATGTATTATACTTTTATTTTAAAATTGTACCATGCATGTAGAATTCTCTCCTGTCTTAACTTATTTTTATGTCATCTCTCCTTGGCAAAAGTCATGATTCTTTTATTATAATCTGTCCAATAGAGCAGGAAACAATAATAAAACAAACCAATTAAAAAGGAGACAAGTTTTAAATTTCTCACTGAGATAGTAATACTATACCTACTGAATCTGTTCCTTGAATCTGTTACTATGAGACTCCCACAGTATTAGATATTCATTATTTATTTCTTAGCATAGAGCATTTGGAAGACAATGATTGTAATTAAAGGAAAGAGAGCTAACTGCAGAAAGTCCAATATGAGATCCAGTGATGACTGGTTCTATATTGCCCCAAGAGAAGCAGCTATTTAGCCATTATCTCTTCGATCTGATCAATACAGACAGTCAAACTGGAAAATTAAAGGCTCAAATAAAAAGCTCTCAGAGAGTTCCCAGAAGGACCATTTATAAACTTGATTCAATTCTAAGAGTTTGGAATTTCAAAAGTGAGAGTAGAAGTCATATTTAGGAAAATATGAAGCCTTCAACATTTAAAGATAATCAATTCTTCCCTGTTTATTGTATGCCCAGCAATGTAGAGTGCTGGAGTTTTAGCAGCAAATAAAATAGTCCACTTCCCTGCCTTTAAGGCTTTTCATTGTAGCAGAGAAGACATTGCACATGCATGTTTCTGAGGACACATATATGGATGCATAAGAGCTATGAAGATGAATCATAGGCTGATAGACTTTTGAATTTGGAGGGAGCATTTTGACTATGCTATGCTAATACCAAGCTAAGAGGTGAGAGTGTTTCAGCAGGTTGGAGCTAACGTGGCTGGGAAGGCAGAGGGCATGGGCAAAGGAATGAGGAAAGGGCTTGGTAGACTATGGAAAATAGTATAGTGTCCCTCAAAAAATTAAAAATGGAGTTACTATATGATTTGGCAATTCTACTTCTCAGTATATACCCAAAAGAACTGAAAGCAGAGTTTCTAAGGAATATTTGTATTCCCATGTTCACAGCAGCATTATTCACAATAGCCCAAAGGTGGAAGCAACCCAAATGTCCGTTGATAGATAAATGGATAAACAAAATGTGGTGTATACACACAGTGAAATGTTTTTTCAGCTGTAAAAAGGAAGGGAACTCTAACACATGCTACAACTTGGAGGAACCTTGAGGACATTAAGCTAAACAAAAGAAGTCAGTCAGAAAAAAGCAAATATTGTGCTATTCATTGATATGAGGTATCTATAGAATGGTCAAATTCATAGAGACAGAACATAGAATGGTGGTTCACAGGCTGGGTTGAGGACAAAATGTGGTTGTTTAATAGGTCTGGAGTTTCACAACATGAAAATAGTTTTGGAGATTGGTTGCACATACTTAACAATGCTGAACTGTATACTTCTAATGGTTAAGATGATAAATTTTATATTATGCATATTTTATCACAATTTTAAAAGGGAGAGAGAAAGAGATATGCCAGAGTGTGTCCATAGAACTTGAGCAGTGGAGACCAAAAAGAGGGATCAAACTTAGCTTTAAGATTTTAAGCTTATATGACTGACTGAGAGAAAAATGGCAACATTAGTAGTGAGGGAGAAATTGGGTGGAGAAGGTTGGTTTGGTTGGTTGGGGTAGAAAGGTTTGGTGGAGATGATGACTTGGATTTTAAAATGTTCACCTGGAGGGTCTGGTGGGAATCTTGTTGGTGGTAATTTGAGAAGAAGAGCTAAAAAATGTCTTATATCCTTTTCTTAGGTTGATAAAACTTACCTATCATGTATTTGGTAAGGTTATCATGATGCAAAAACGACTTCATGAATAATTATCCTTTTCAGGTAAAATTGTCAAAGGTTTATGGTTATGTTGCCTCAGAGTGATTTTAATGACAAAAATTCGAGGAAAAATAGCAGGGTATATGTGCTTGAACCAAGTGTTTTTATATTCCTTAGATGATACTTGATGAACAGGGAGTGACATCAATGTCCAACTTTATAACTTGAGTCAAAATTACTCAGCACAACTATGATGGGTTTTGCTTCTCCTGTAGTCTAAGATGACCTTCTGATTTATGCCATCCACCTGCTGTGAGGGGAAAAACAACAGCATTTGTTTAAGTTCCTTGGATATTTCTCAATGAAATGGGGGTCATAATACTATATAAACAATAAAAATATACTATTATTGTGATTATTTCTACTTTGTTTTTTCTCACATTGTATGACCTGCTTAGGGGAGGGGCCATATCTTTTTTGTCTTTGTAATCCTAAGAACTAGTAAATTGCCTGGCGCACAGCAGGAACAAGTTCACAGCCTTTGATTATAGCATCATAGATGGGTAAAATGGAAGAAACTGGAGGGGCCTCCCCTTTGCTGTCACACAAAGAGGTGACGCTCAGAGAGACAGGCTGGCTTGCCAAAGAAGTGCTAGTGGGCTAATCCAGACTACAGCCTAGATCGCCTGACTTCTAGTCCAGTTTAATTTCCAGCTTACTTCATCATTTCATGAAAGTTCCTGAAGCTCCCAAACCTCAAGTCGTATCCCATGGTACCCTTGTTAGTGCCCCGCATAGTACCTTGCACTTAGTTGTCAAACAAATGTTTATTGGGTCTTTTCCAAAGCAAAAATCAGATGAGGGGAGAAGCAGCAGTAAGTGTAACACACTCCTGAATGGTACCTAAGATAAGCTTTTATTTGAATTGATACTCCAATACAAAGAATAGTTAGATGATCAGTTATTAAAACAAATTCTGGGCTAGCCTGATGAGAATGGAGTTTTTTTTTTAGTAAGCAATTTTACTTATACTAATCTTACTAGCTGTGTGTGGCAAGCCAATTGGCCATACAGAAACGCTATGGTTTTTTTTTTGGCAGATAAAGGAAGCTGTTGGAGAAAGTTAAAATCGATAAGGTGAAACACACCCTCATAACTGCAGTATCACTTATTTATAACAGCAGGTCTCAGATCAAATTCTGCTACACTACAGATATTTTTAAAGAAATATAATTAGAAAGCAAGCATAAAATTGCACATACAACCAGCTGTGTAATCCCAATGCCTTTGGTATATTCTAACCCCTGTCTTACATACAGAGTTTATTGGAGACAAACACAACCATATTCCAGCAGCAGGAATCCATCCTTTTATAGGCAGTATCAGGCAACTAGAAAGCCTCCTAAACCAATGGCTGAACACAGAACCAGCTAGTGGAGTGTCATCCTTGAAGGTAAAAGCACAGATCTCACTGGATTTTATATCCTGTTCTTAAGGAGTTGAGTGTCACCAAAATGCTGTAAACCAACCCATACCTAGATACCTTTAATATAATCAATAAGAGCCAGTTCTAAAATTTATCATACTACTTACCAGGTCACTATGTTTAATCCATGAAAATCCATTGCTGATATTCATTAAACTAATAGCGAAGTGTTGGTTATTGACTGAGATGTGAATCATTCAAGTTATTATGGTGGCTGTTTTGGGGAACAGATTCCCTGGGTGGAATGCCAGAAGACCATCTGGTTTGTGCATTATTGATTAGTGCCTGAGTGAAGCTCACTGTAAGTAATATACACATGATATCACACTATGTATGTTGAGTATTTTAACATGTATTACAGAACAGCGTAATACTATCTCAATTTTCTTATTAATTAGGTCATTTTAGATAAAATGGAGAGTTTGGGAACCAAGATGGAATTTGGGAGCTAATTTTAGTAACTCATTGTCTGAACTGGATGCTTTTTTCTAATGAATGTCAATGAATTGATATCATACCCATATGACATAAATGGAAACTGAACCACAGCTTAGTTAAGTGACTTCTTTAAGTGTAGATAAAATGGTGTAGAGTAAGAACCAGGGACAGAATCCAGAGCCCCTGGTTTCTTTGCCAGTGTAAATTCCATGCAGGGGCCCATGGTAGGAGCAGGGACATTTCTGGGAGAGAATTAAGTGAGACACTAAAATTAGGTTACCCTTAAAAACCTTTCTCTTCACCATTGGAACTGGGCAGGCTTTAGATTCTGCACTTTAGTAGACATTTATCTCTGTTCTTACCTTGGGGAGTATTATCAAATGCAACTGTCCTTTCTAAATGTGAGGCTAGGGTCCTCCTCACCTGAGCTGAGAGATCTGATGGATGTAGCCTTCATGGATGTACACTGAGCCACTGGGGTTATGCTTTCCAGCCACAGGATGGTGGCAGCTGTAAGGACAGTGGCTGTGATGACAGTGACTTGGCTGATTGTAAATCAAACTGTCTGGAATTATTTCTTCCCTTTTGCCTAGAGAATCCTGTGTCAACATTGAACCTATCATTAGCTTTATGGTGCCCCAGATTCTAGTCGTAAACATTAAACTAGCACATCTTTTGATATCCCTTTTTTTTTTTTTTTTAACTGAGACAGAGTCTTGCTCTGTTGCCCAGGCTATAGTGCAGTATCATGATCTTTGCTCACTGCAAGCTCCACCTCCCAGATTCAAGTGATTCTCCTTTCTGAGCCTCCAGAGTAGCTGGGATTACAGACACCCACCACCACAACTGACTGATTTTTGTATTTTTTGTAGAGACGGGGTTTCACCGTGTTGACCAGGCTGGTCTTGAACTACTCACCTCAGGTGATCTGCCTGCCTTGGCCTCCCAAAGTGCTGGGGTTACAGGCATTAGTCACCACACCAGACCTGAAATCTCCTTTTGAAGAGTTTTATTCAAAATTCTCTACTTCCAAGGTTTACAGACAGAGTGACCTCCTGAGTTTCTCCTGTCACCACCCCTATCCCAAATGTTGGAGACATGGAGGCCCATGAGATGGTGTGGACAGAGTGGGGATTTTTAAAAAATTATGTTTTTATGCAGAAGAAGGGGCAGTCCTAACAGACCTAGTACTTTCCCATCCCCATTTCAGGTGTTTGAGACCACATAAGGAGGTAAGAGAAGATTTATTGCTGCCACTGTTTGATGACTATCTTCAGTGCCCAAACTTGATATGGGTTCTCTAATTTTGATAAATACTTTCCATCCCTTAGCCTGTACAAACATTTTAAAACCTCAGTAATGCCATAGTCATGGAAATTACTGTTTTAACTAAAACTTCTGAGATCTTGATTGACTTCAAACACTGCTTCAAACATCTATGTCAATGACAGGGCCTTATGCCATTATTTCTGCATTACATTCTAGGCAGTGACAAGATGCTACCTGGCCAAAATTGAATTAAGTATCATCCTGCATTTGAAGACTAAGGTTTTTATATAAGTTCAACATTGTTATATAAAGTATCAATTTGTTTACCTTTTAAAAAGTGGTACCACACAGAAAGCACAGTAAAATCAAGTGACAAATAATATTTGAAAATACCAAATTATAAAATATAACTTCATCCAGTAAATATTATTAACACTTTGTTTAATGGGATTTATGAAGGTTCAGAATGCATAATTAAGTTTCTGAAGGATGCAGTTTGTCCCAACATTTTTTGAGATACAAATCTATTTGGTCTTAGTAAAACAAAAGATGTTTTTGTTTTTAAACCATTGGACTTCCTAGTTGGGTAAGTTTTAGACGATAGCCCTTAGCTTTCAAGTATGGATTCTCTCCTGTTCTCCTGTTCTCTTCTCTCAAGTCCCTCCATTCTAGTGATGATGGTGATTAAAACTAAGGTTTTATTGAGTATCTAATATTTGCCAAGCACTGTAGTGAGGATTTTATATACATAATGCCATTTAATTCTCTATTTCAGAGATGAGAAAACTGAAACTTAAAGAGGTTGAATAACTGATCTCAGGTCTTCCAGCTAGACCACAGTGGAAAAAGGATGCATACATTGGCCACATAAACTTTCGTTTTTTCTAAACTTTGTAACATTTGCTGGATTGCAATTTCTTGTCTAACATTGGGATGGAGTCTCCACAGATACCCTAGTCATTTTGAAAAAATCCCTTTTTAGTCCAGCTGTAGGTATTCTCAGTCTGGATAATTCTGTCCAAGTAAGATTCTACTTAGTGGCCTTTTTGGTTGTATCAAGCAGACTTCTGAAAAATACACACAGCTATGTAAGAGAAAGAGCCTAGTTGTATCTTAAAGATGCTCAACATAGTCTCTCTCCTCCTTCATTCCTTCCTTCTTTTTTTCTTCTTTCCTATGTTTTGTTTTCCAAAAAGATACAAGTTGTTTTGTATTTGATTTCTTCCCCCAAATAAATACTGTAATTTAGTATTTCTGCTAAATAGTCCTTGTATTGAATCCTCTATAAAGGCATAGGGACTAGGCAAAAGACAGCATAGGACATGGAATGGGTTATCTGAGAATCAGTAATATGCGATGGCTTCCATGTTATTTGTCATCATGTTAATTAAACTTTGACTCTATCAGTCTGCCAAAGAAAGTTAGACTCCCTTGAGCAGAGGACACACACTTGATCTTAGAATGAGAAGGGTAGATGAGTCATTTCTGTTATAAATCGATCTTGACAGGCAGTGTCAGAAGCTCAGGGCCAATAAGTCAGTGTCACTTACTGAGCCCTAACCTGGCCAATGTATAATTATTCCTGGGGTTTTCCTCTTGAGTGCACCACTGTCTTTGTACTTGACAAGGTATTAATTACTAGACCTGGGAAATTCAATGTGTATGATTTCACTCAATCACTCAAACTCGTGTCATTCTCTATGCATGTTACAATTAGGCATGAGTAGTAAGGCTAGTGGAAAATAAGGACTAACTTCAGCTCCACAATTCCTCCAGGCAAGCCTAAAAAATATATGTACTCAGATGTCAGAAAGTTTTTAGTAATCATGCCATTCTGTGTTTTCATTGTAATTGTCACTACTATTATTGTCATCACTAGAAAATTTGCCACATAATAAAATAATGTGATTTTTTTTTTTTTTTTTTTTTTTTTTTTTTGGTTACGTTCCTAGATCAAATGGAGTGCAATGTTTGAATTGGGAGAAAAAAAGGATTTCTGCAGGTTTCCCCCAATTTATAAAACACATATTCTGGAAGGTTAAATGTAAAATAAATTTTATATAGCTAAAGACTCATCTTGGAATTATGTTTCTGTGAAACCATGAATGAGCTTCACCTGTGCCTTTGACAGTTAGACCCCTGCCCTTTGTGTCTCCATTATACCCCCAGTCTACATCTTCTTCTTTTTATTATTTTTTATTATAATTTAAGTTCTGGGATACAAGGGCAGAACGTGCATGCATGTTACAAAGATATACATGTGCCATGGTGGTTTGCTGTACCCATCAACCCATCATCTATGTTAGGTATTTTTTCTAATGCTATCCCTCCCCTAGCCCCCCATCCCCAAAAGGCCCCAGTGTGTGATGTTCCCCTCCCTGTGTCCATGTGTTCTCACTGTTCAACTCCCACTTATGAATGAGAACATGTGGTGTTTGGTTTTCTGTTCCTGTGTTAGTTTGCTGAGAATGATGGTTTTCAGCTTCATCCATGTCCCTAGAAAGGACATGAACTCATCCTCTTTTATTGTGGCTGCATAGTATTTCATGATATATATGTACCACATTTTCTTTATCCGGTCTATCATTGATGGGCATTTGGGTTGGTTCCAAGTCTTTGCTATTGTGAACAGCGCTGCAATAAACATATGTGTGCACGTGTCTTTATAGTAGAAAAGTTTATAATCCTTTGGGTATATATCCACTAATGGGATTGCTGGACCAAATGGTATTTCTGGTTCTAGGTCCTTGAGGAATTGCCACACTGTCTTCCACAATGGTTGAACTAATTTACACTCCCACCAACAGTGTAAAAGTGTTCCTATTTCTCCACATCCTCTCCAGCATCTGTTGTTTCCTGACTTTTTAATGATTGCCATTCTAACTGGTGTGAGATGGTATCTCATTGTGGTTTTGATTTGCATTTCTATAATGACCAATGATGATGAGCTTTATTTCCATAGGTTTGTTGGCCCCATAAATGTCTTCTTTTGAGAAGTGTCTGTTCATATCCTTTGTCCACTTTTTGATGGGGCTGTTTTTTTACCTTGTAAATTTGTTTAAGTTCCTTGTAGATTCTGGATATTAGTCCTTTGTCAGATGGACAGATTGCAAAAATTTTCTCCCATTCTGCAGGTTGCCTGTTCACTCTGATAATAGTTTCTTTTGCTGTGCAGAAGGTCTTTAGTTTAATTAGATCCCATTTGTCAGTTTTGGCTTTTGTTGCCATTGCTTTTGGTGTTTTAGTTTTTGCCCATGCCTATGTCCTGAATGATATTGTCTAGGTTTTCTTCTAGGGTTTTTATGGTTTTAGGTCTTATGTTTAAGTCTTTAATCCATCTTGAGTTGATTTTTGTAAAAGGTGTAAGGAAGGGGTTCAGTTTCATTTTCCTAACACCATTTATAAAATAGGGAATCCTTTCCCCATTTTTTTTTTTTGTCAGGTTTGTCAATGATCAGATGGTTGTAGATGTGTGGTGTTATTTCTGAAGCCTCTGTTCTGTTCCATTGGTCTATATATCTGTTTTGGTACCAATACCATGCTGTTTTAGTTACTGTAGCCTTGTAGTATAGTTTGAAGTCAGGTAGCGTGATGCCTCCAGCTTTGTTCTTTTTGCTTAGGATTGTCTTGACTATATGGGCTCTTTTTTGGCTCCATGTACAATGTAAAGCAATTTTTTCTAATTCTGTGAAGAAAGTCAATGGTCACTTTATGGGGCTAGCATTGAATCTACAAATTACTTTGGGCAGTGTGGCCATTTTCATTATTTGATTCTTCCTATCCATGAGCATGGAATGTTTTTCCATTTGTTTGTGTCCTCTTTTATTTTCTTGAGTACTGGTTTGTAGCTCTCCTGGAAGAGATCCTTCACATCCCTTGTGAGTTGTATTCCTAGGTATTTTATTCTCTTTGTAGCAATTGTGAATGGGAGTTCACTCATGATTTGTCTCTCTGTTTGCCTATTATCGGTGTATAGAAATGCTTGCAATTTCTGCACATTGATTTTGTATCCTGAGACTTTGCTGAAGTTTCTTATCACCTTAAGGAGATTTTGGGCAGAGATGATGGGGTTTTCTAAATATACAATCATGTCATCTGCAAACAGAGACAATTAGACTTCCTTTCTTCCTATTTGGATGCCCTTGATTTCTTTCTCTTACCTGATTGCCCTGGCCAGAACTTCCAATACTGTGTTGAATAGGAGTGATGAGAGAAGGCATCCTTGTCTTTTGTTGGTTTTAAAAGGGAATGCTTCCAGATTTTGCCCATTCAGTATTATAGTGGCTGTGGCTTTGTCATAAATAGCCCTTATTATTTTGAGATACGTTCCCTTGGTACCTAGTTTATTGAGAGATTTAGAGTAAAGGGGTTTTTCATTTTATCAAAGGCCATTTCCTCATCAATTGAAATAATCATGTGGTTTTTGTCATTGGTTCTGTTTATGTGATGGATTACATTTATTGATTTGCATATGTTGAAATAGCCCTGTGTCCCAGGATGAAGCCAACTGGATCATGGTGGATAAACTTGTTGATGTGCTGCTGGATTCCATTTGCCAGTATTTTACTGAAGATTTTCACAGCGATGTTCATCAGGGATATTGGCGTGAAATTTTCTTTCTTTTTTTTTTTTTTTTTTGTTGTGTCTCTGTCAAGTTTTGGTATCAGGATGATGCTGACCTCATAAAATGAGTTAGGGAGGAGTTCCTCTTTTCCTATTATTTTAAATAGTTTCAGGAGGAATGGTGCCAGCTCCTCTTTGTACCTCTTGTAGAATTTGGCTGAATCCATCTGGTTCTGGGATTTTTTTTTTTTTTTTGGTTGGTAGGCTATTAATTACTGCCTCAATTTCAGAACTTGTTATTGGTCTCTTCAGGGATTCAGCTTCTTCCTGGTTTAGTCTTGGGAGGGTGTATGTGTCCAGGAATTTATCCATTTCTTCTAGATGTTCTATTTTATTTGTATAGAGGTGTTTGTAGTATTCTCTGATGGTGGTTTATATTTCTGTGGGATCAGTGGTGATCTCTTCTTTATCAGTTTTTATTGTGTCTATTGATTCTTCTCTCTTTTCTTCTTTAATAGTCTGGCCAGTGGTCTGTCTATTTTGTTAATCTTTTCAGAAAATCAGCTCCTGGATTCATTGATTTTTTGAAGGGTTTTTCATGTCTCTATCTCCTTCAGTTCTGCTCTGATCTTAATTATTTCTTGTCTTCTGCTAGCTTTTGAATTTGTTTGCTCTTGCTTCTCTAGTTTTTTTAATTGTGATGTTAGGGTATTGATTTTAGATCTTTCTTGCTTTCTCCTGTGAGCATTTAGTGCTATAAATTTCCCTCTAAACACTGCTTTAGTTGTGTCCCAGAGACTCTGGTGCATTATGTCTTTGTTCTCATTGATTTCAAATAACTTATTTATTTCTACCTTAATTTTGTTGTTTACCCAGTAGTCTTCAGGAGCAGGTTGTTCAGTTTCCATGTAGTTGTGTGGTTTTGAGTGAGTTTCTTAATCCTGAGTTCTAATTTGATTGTACCCCATAGTCTATTTCTTATAGCATCATAATGCTTCCTATATTTTCCCTGTTCCTCATTTCAAATAAGTATCCAGAGCTTTTTTGCCTACTGATTTCAGGATGGTTTATGTTTCTGGGCTAAAAGCCAAAGTTTCCTGCCAGACACATACCTTTCAGATTTTTGAAAAGTCTGAACCCATTGAAGAGATATGCAAGGTATGTTGGAGGCCAATGACTTAGAGAGGATTGGGCCTTTGAGAGGCTGTAGGTGGGCAGATCACCCAAGTTCAGGAGTTTGAGATTAGCCTGGCCAACACAGTGAAACTCCCTCTCTACTAAAAATACAAAAATTAGTCAGGCGTGGTCATGGGCATGTGTATTTGTAGCTACTTGGGAGGCTGAGGCAGGATAATCACTTGAACCCAGGAGGCAGAGGTTGCAGTGAGCCAAGATCACGCCATTGTACTCCAGCCTGGGCAACAAGAGTGAAACTCCATTTCAAAAAAAAAAAAAAAAAAAAAGAAGAAGAAGAAGAAGAAAAGAAAATAGGATAGCAGAGAGTTAGTAGAATCTGGGGGTTGAAGGGCATAGGTCCCAGAAAGAGCAGGAGCTTGCATTCTGCTCTGAGGCAGCACCTGAGAAGGTGGCATGACTCAGAGGATAAGGCTGGGGGCTCCATATAGATGCCCATTTCCCACACTGGGACAGAGCAATAGGTCTGAATCTGAAGGGACCATGCTGACTGTACAGTGGGCATATTCCGTCAGCAACAGAAGACTTTGAGCTGATGGCCACAGGGCCTCCTGGTGCTTTGTTACTATCTGAGAGCTTTGGTGTTTGCCTGGTCCTCCTGGGTTACTCCCAGAACCATTTCAGATATGCCTTCTGTCCAATAGTTTAAAGTAACCAATGCCCTCACAACAGAACTGACCATTGTTAATACAAAATGTATCTCTGCTTTCCTACAAGGCATAACAAGAACTTTATTCTCTGTTTTAAAACTCTTTGCCAGGCCCTAAGTCTAATGCATTTTTTTTTTTTTTCCTAATCTACTTTGCAGTGTTACTCAAACTCCAATATGATTCTTACTTCTTTGGGAAATTTGAGACCTCAATATTAAATGGTGACCCTAGCAACTCTGATCCTTTCATTGATTTTAGCTACTGTGCATACTCTTGACTATCTGAAATAGGTGCATTATTGGGATTAAGGTGGGTAAACCTGGGCTTTGTCCTCTATGGGTGAGCAGATGGTTCTGAGAAGGAAGTGTAGGGAAGGAAGAATGGATCCCAAGTTGGAATAATCAGACTAGACTAAAGCTGAGCAAGCAAAGATATCCAGAACTTGGACTGAAGAGGGTGAGATAAGGAAGGGCCAGAGGCCTAGCTTCAGGGGTGTCTGTCTACTGTGAAGTTCTGTCTGCAGAATGGAAAGACAGAAATATATTGTCAGTGATCCATATTTGTTGGGCATCACTAGCTCCTACCAATGAATGTACAGGATTGAAAAGATAAATAATAGCCACAATGAACTTACTTTAGGAGCTTTGGAATTCCCCAGGTGAGCTGGATGGTCCTGTTGCTGCCAGTAGACACCCAATAACACATTTACTCTTGTAGTTTATCTGCACAGCCATATGGTATTCGTTCCATTTCCCTTATGTCCTGAATTGGTTCCTTTGTTCTCACTGACACTGTCTTCCTTAAATCATAAACGCCTAGAGGTTAGGCATCATGTCTGTTTAATTAGCTCTGTAAAATGCCCAGCACAGCTCTATACACAAGAAAGTATTAGATGTGCTTGTATAATGCGTCAATGTTTGAAAAGTGGAAAAGGGCTCTGAGTCACTTAAAATAAAGATCACAGTTAATAGGATCTTTTTAAGCCTCCTGTTAGGACTCTTTTTAGTTGTCAAAAAGTATCTTGGAGATAGGGGTGTCACTAGGGGTACATTAGGAGCTGATGTTTATTTCTGTGCACAGGAATGAGTTTCTGAAGTTCAAACTTGTGGGCCTAGGTTGAACTAAGGCACCCATGTTGATGCTGTGTTGAGTGTAAGGAAAAGACAACCAATTTCAATCCCTCTGAACACCCCTTTCCCTATGCCCTTCTTCTCTCAGGAAGCATAGGCAGCTGGTGCCAAGACGTGCCTGCAGTAGATGTGAGCCTGGCCCTGGGGCAATGAAATACGTGGATGAAATGACTTGCTTCATCCCTTTGCTGAAAGCAGAGGCCAAAAACCCTTACCAAACAAAAACCCAAAAGCCTCGTTTGCTCAAAAAATGACCACAAATTATCAGTTATAAAGAACAAGAAAAAATCCAAACTTCTCTTTGGTCAATTTTGGACAGCCATTGTCCTTGAAATGTTAAGGGTTATGTAGATGAATGTATCCATGACAGAGCACTTGAGACACAATTGGACCAGGGAGGACAGGGCTATTGTTGACTCTGACAATGGACAGGAAGGAATTGAGCTCACACGGGCCTAAAAGCCAAGGAGCTAATGAGGTCAGCGATCCCAGAATTAAAAAAAGTCTTGTGAAGAACTTTGAAATGTTCACCTGTAATAGTTCTGGAGCTGTTAGCACAAGCTGTCATATCTGCAGGCCCTATTTCAATAATAGCTTTAAGTATCCAGCATGTTAAATATCACATACTTAAAGACTTTTCTTGGCTGGTATTGACTGAAGATGACAGCTAGTAAAAGTTCCAAACAGGCTTATGAAATACGCAATGACTCCAGAGAGGAAACTGGAGAGGAAAGATGGTTAGTACAAAAGAAGAGCAAATCTCTGGAAGTTTTTGTCTCATTTGATTAATTATCTTAGATTTACATTGGAGGAGGAGGATTTCAAAGGCAGAGTTTGGAGTGATGGATGCCCAGTGACTTTGTTCTACAGCCCACCTATGGTCTAGGAGCTTGAGCTCTTTAGGCAGATTCAGCCACAGAGATGTCCGTTCCCTGCCCTTTGCTTTTCTCTCTGCTCTATACCTCTGGATCTCATTGGTGCTTATGTCTTCTGACAGCTTAAAGCAGATGGCTTTCAACTCTGTATCTCAATCTCTCTTCTGAGTGTCTGTCACACATTCAGAATTATTCACTGGATGTTTCTACTTGGAAACTAAAATGTAGCCTGGATGAACCTAACTCACCACCTTCCATTAAGAACTGCTTGTCCTCTCCTAACTTGTCCTGCTTCAGAGGGATACATGCCCACTTTTTTTCTGTACCAATAGGGAACCTTGAGGTCACTGTTGACTTCTCCCTGTTCCCACCTATCCCATAAATAATCACTCATCAAAACTAGTTTATTCTTCTCCCAATATCCTTTCCTGCAACTTGGACATTTCAGGCCCTTTTCTTGGCAGCCTTGGATTATTTCTTTTGTCTATGTATTGTGCCTTTCTATGGTTCAATCTTTCATACGACTGGTCGTTTGTATTACTAAGCCTTTTTCAGAATGTTATATACTTGGAATCATACAGAATATTGACCTTTTCAGATTGGCTTCTTTCACATAGCAATATGCATTTAAAGTTCTTCTGTCTCTTTTCATAGCTAGGCAGCATATTTATTCTTTGTACTGAATAAATTCCACTGTTTGGATGTACCACAGTTTGTTCAACTATTCACCCACTGAAGGATATCTTGGTTACTTCCAAGTTTTGGTAATTATGGGCTAAGCATCCATAGTCAGAAAATCTGAAATCTAAAATGTTTCCAAATCCAAAACTTTTTGAGCACCAACCTGATGTCACAAGTGGAAAATTCCACAGCTGACCTCACGTGCCATTGTTAGTTCCTGCTGTTGTTTAATAGCTGATATAAGTATCTTAATGATGCTACTATGCTGCTTAGTTATCCTGGACACATTATTTTTTTGCTATATTAATGATATGTCATTTTTTTACTGTTAAGTACTTATATGTGAATAAATATGAGAGAATGATTGTTTATTGGTAGCTATAAATTCAGAGTCAGGAATGATGGTGATGCCAAACAGCCACAGATTGTCTCACACAAGTGCCGAGATAGTGATATATTTGCTTTCTGATGGTTTAATGTATACAAACTTTGTTTTATGCACAAAATTATTAAAAATATTCTATCAATTACCTTCAGGTTATATATATGTAAGGTATATATAAAACATAAAGAAATGTCATGTTGAGACTTGGGCCCCATTGCTAAGATATTTTATTATGTATATACAAATATTCCAAAATCTGAAAGCATTCAAAATCTGAAACACTTTTGGTCCCAAGTATTTCAGATATGAGATTCTCAACCTGTACAAATAAAGCTCCTATAAATATCCACGTATGGGTTATCTAGACATAAGTTTTCAACTCATTTGGGTAAACCAAGGAACATGACTTCTGGGTCTTTGGTAAGAATGTGTTCAGTTTTGTAAGAAACTGCTAAACTATATTCTAAGTGACTTTCCCATTTTGCATTCCCACCAGGAATGAATGAAAGTTCCTGTTAGTCCATATCCTTGTCAGCATTTTGTGTTGCTGGAATTTTGGATTTTAGCCATTCTAGTAGATGTGTAGTGTTATTTATTTATTTATTTATTTATTTATTTATTTATTTATATTTCACTAGTTTAGCGGGAGCAGGCTGTGTTTGGTTACATGGAAAAGTTCTTTAGTGGTGATTTCTGAGATTTTGGTGCACCCATCACCTGAGCAGTGTACACTGTACTCAGTGTATAGTCTTTTATCCCTTACTCCCCTCCCACACTTCCCCCTGACTCCCCCAAATCCATTATATCATTCTTATGTCTTTGGGTCCTCATAGCTTAGCTCCTGCTTATAAGTGAAAACAAAACAAAACAAAATGGCCAGGTGCAGTGGCTCATGCCTGTAATCCCAGCACTTTGGTAGGTCGAGGCGGACGGATCATGAAGTCAAGAGATCGAGACCATCCTGGCCAACATGGTGAAACCCTGTCTCTACTAAAAATACAAAAATTAGCTGGGCATGGTGGCACTTGCCTGTAGTCCCAGCTACTCAGGAGACTGAGGCAGGAGAATCGCTTGAACCCAGGAGGCAGAGGGTGGGTGTTTGGTTTTCCATTCCTGAGTTAATTCACTTAGAAGAATAATGGTCTTGAACTCCATCCAGGTTGCATGAATGCCATTATTTTGTTCCTTTTTACGGCTGAGTAGTGTTCCATGGTGTGTGTGTGTGTGTGTGTGTGTGTGTGTGTGTATCACATTTTCTTTATCCACTCATTAGTTGATGGGCGTTTAGGCTGTTTCCGTATTTTTGCAGTTGTGAACTGTGCTCTATAAACATGTTTGTGCGAGTGTCTTTTACTTGGAATGGTGTCTTTTCCTCTGGGTAAATACAGTAGTGGGATTACTGGATCAAATGGTAGATCTACTTTGAATTATTTAAGGAATCTCCATGTTGTTTTCCATAGTCATTGTACTAGTTTACATTCCCACCAGTAGTGTAAAAGTATTCCCTTTCACCACATTCATGTCAACATCATTTTTTAAAAATTTTTAATTACAACCATTCTTGCAGGTGGTATCTCATTGTGTTTTCGGTTTGCATTTCCCCTGTCAATTAGTGATGTTGAGCATTTTTTCATATGTTTGTTGGCCATTTGTATATCTTCTTCTGATAATTGTCTATTCATATACATATATTTTGCCCACTTTTTGATGGCGATTATTTCCTTTTTTCTTGCTGATTTATTTGAGTTCTTTGTAGATTATGGATATTAGTCCTTCTTTAGATGCATAGTTTTCAAATATTTTCTCCCACTCTGTGAGTTGTCTGTTTACTCTGCTGATTATTTATTTTGCTCTGCAGAAACTTAAGCTTCATTAGGTCCATCTATTTTCTTTGTTTTTGTTGCATTTGCTTTTGGGTTCTTGGTTATGAAATCTTTGCCTAAGCCAATATCTACAAGAGTTTTTCTGATGTTATCTCCTAGAATTTTTAAGGTTTCAGGTCGTAGGTTCAAGTCTTTGATCCATCTTGAGTTGATTTTTATATAAGGTGAGAGATGAGGATCCAGCTTCATTCCTCTATTTGTGCCAATTATCTCAGCACCATTTGTTGAATAGGGCAGCCTTTTCACACTTTATATTTTGGTTTGTTTTGTCGATGATCAGTTGGCTTTAAGTGTTTGGCTTTATTTCCAGATTCTCTGTTCTTTTCCATTGGTTTACATGCCTGTTTTTGTACCAGTACCATGCTGTTTTGATACCAGTACCATGCTGTTTTTGGTAACTATATTCTTTTAGTATAGTTTGAAGTTAGGTAATGTGATGCCTCCAGATTTGTCCTTTTTGCTTAGTCTTGCTTTGGCTATGTGGGCTCTTTTTGGGTTCCATATGAATTTTAGGATTTTTTTTTCTAGTTTTATGAAGAATGATGATGATATTTTGAGGCAAATTGCACTGAATATGTAGATTGCTTTTGGCAGTATGGTCATTTCCACAGTGTTGTTTCTACCCATGCATGAGTATGGTATGTATTTCCATTTATTTGTGTCATCTATGATTTCTTTCAGCACTGTTTTGTAGTTTTCCTTGTAGACAGCTTTCACTTCCTTAGTTATGTATATTCCTAAGTATTTTATTTGTTTAGTTGTTGTAAAAAGGGTTGAGTTCTTGATTTGATTCTGTTTGATCATTGTTTGTGTATAGCAGTGCTACTGATTTCTGAAACATTATGGAATCCATTTAACAGATCTAAGAGCTTTTTGGATGAGTCTTTAGGGTTTTCTAGGTATACTATCATATCATCAGTGAACTGTGACAGTTTGACTTCCTCTTTACTGATTTGGATGCCCTTTATTTCTCTGTCTTGTCTGATTGCTTTGGCTAGGACTTCCAGTTCTATGTTGAATAGAAGTGGTGAAAGTAGGCATCCTTGTCTTTTTTCAGTTCTCAGGGCAAATGCTTTCAACTTTTCCCCATTCAGTATAATGTCAGTTGTGGGTTTATCATAGACGGCTTTTATTACCTTGAAATATGTCCCTTCTATACTGATTTTTCTGAGGGTTTTAATGATGAAGAGATGCTGAATGTTGTCAAATGCTTTTTCTGCATCTATTGAGATGATCATATGATTTTTGTTTTTATTCTGTTTATGTGATATATCACATTTACTGACTCGCCTATGTTAAACCATCCCTGCATCCCTGGTATAAAACCCACTTGATCATGGTGTATTATCTTTTTGATATGCTGTTGGATTTGGTTAGCTAGTATTTTGTTGAGGATTTTTGCATCTATGTTCACCAGGGATATTGGTCTGTAGTTTTCGTTTTTTAGTTATGTCCTTTCCTGGTTTTGGTATTAGGGTAATACTGGCTTCATAGAATGATTTAAAGGATTTCCTCTTTCTCTATCTTTTGGAATAGTTTCAGTAAGATTGCTACCAATTCTTTTTTGAATGCCTGATAGAATTCAGCTGTGAAACCATCTGGTTCTGGTCTTTTTTTATTGGCAATTTTAAAATTACTGTTTCAATTTGGCTACTTGTTATTGGCCTGCTCAAAGTTTCTGTTTCTTCCCAATTTAATCTAGGAGGATTGTATTTCCAGGAATTTATCTGTCTCCTCTAGATCTAGTCTGTGTGTGTAAAGGCATTCATAGTAGCCTTGAATGATCTTTAGTATTTCTGTGATATTGGTTATAATATTTCCTATTTTATTTCTAATTGAACTTATTTGGATCTTTTATTGGTTAATCTTGCTAATGGTCTATCAATTTTTTTTATCTTTTCAGAGAACCACCTTTTTGTTTTATTTATCCTTTGTATTTTTGTTGTTGCTGCTGTTGTTTCAATTTCATTTAGTTCCGCTCTGACCTTTGTTATTTACTTTCTTCTGCTGGATGTGGTTTTGGTTTGTTCTTTTTTCTCTAGTTCGAGATGTGAGCTTAGCAATCTAAATTGCCTATTTGTGCTCTTTTGGATTTGCGATTAGGCATTTGATGCTATAAACTTTTCTCTTAGCACCACATTTGCTGTGTTCCAGAGGTTTTAATACGTTGTATCACTATTATTGTTCAGTTCAAATAATTTTTTAATTTCCATCTTGATTTCATTGTTGACCCAAAGATCATTCAAGAGCAGATTATTTGATTTACATGTATTTATATAGTTTTGAGGATTCCTTTTGGAATTGATTTCCACTTTTATTCCACTGTGGTCTGAGAGGGTACTTAATATAATTTTTATTTTCCTACATTTGTTGAGATTTGTTTTGTGGCCTATTAAATGGGCTATCTTGGAGAATGTTCCATGTGCTCATGAAAAGAATGTATATTCTGCAGTTGTTGGGTAGAATGTTCTGTAAATATCTGTTAAGTTCATTTGTTCTATGGTATAGTTCAAGTCCACTGCTTCTTTTTTGACTTTCTGTCTTGATGACCTGTCTAGTGCTGTCAGTGCAGTATTGAAGTCCCCCACTATTGTGTTGTTGTCTGTCTCATTTCTATGTCTACTAATAGTTGTTTTATAAATTTGGGGGGTCCTGTGTTAGGTTCATATATATTTAGAATTGTAATATTTTTCTGATGGACTGCTCCTTTTATTATTATCTCTCTTTGTCTTTTTAAACTGTTGTTGCTTTAAAGTCTGTTTTGTCTGGTATGAGAACAGATACTTCTACTCACTTTTGCTGTCCATTTGCATGGGATATCTTTTTCCACCCCTTCACCTTAAGTGTATATGAGTCCTTATGCATTAGGTGAGTCTCTTGAAGACAGCAGATACTTGGTTGGTAGATTTGTATCCATTTTACCTTTCTGTAACTTTTAAGTGGAGCATTTAGACCATTTATATTCAACATTAGTATTCAGATATGAAGTACTGTTTTATTCATCATGCTAGTTGTTGCCTGAGTTCCTTGGGTTTTTTTCATTGTGTTAATGTTTTATAGGCTATAAAGCATGTAAGATTTATGCTGTAAGGAGGTTCTGTTTTGGTGTATTTCAAGGTTTTGTTTCAAGATTTAGAACTCCCTTTAGCATTTCTTGTAGTGCCAGCTTGGTAGTGGTGAATTCTTTCAGCATTTGTTTGTCTGAAAAAGACTATCTCGCCTTCATTTATGAAGATAAGTATTGCAGATACAAAATTCTTAGCTGGCAATTATTTTGTTTAAGGAGGCTAAAATAAGACCCCAATCCCTTCTGGCTTGTAGTGTTTCTGCTGAGAAATCTGCTGTTAATCTGATAGGCTTTCCTCTATAGGTCACCTGATGCTTTTGCCTGAAAGCTCTTAAGATTCTTTCCTTCATCTTGATTTTAGATAACCTGAAGACTATTTGCCTAGGTGATGATCTTTTTGTGATGAATTTCGTATTCTTTGAGCTTCTTTTATTTGGATGTCTAGCTCTCTAGCAAGGTAGGGAAGTTTTCCTGACTTATTACCTCAAATATGTTTTTCCAAAGCTTTAGATTTCTCTTCTTTTCTGGGAACACCAATTTTTCTTAGGTTTGGCCATTTAACATAATCCTCAAATCCTTGAAGGTTTTGTTCATTTTTTAAAATTCTTTTTTCTTTGTTTTTGTCTGATTGGAATAATTCAAAAGCCTTTTTTGAGCTCAGAAGTTCTTTCTTATACTTTTTAAAGTTTATTGTTGAAACCTTCCAGTGAATTTTGTATTTCTCTAACTGTGGCTTTCATTTCCAGAAGTTGTGATTGTTTTTTTCTGTATGCTCTCTATTTCTCTGGAGTATTTTTCATCCACATACTGTATTGTTTTTAAGTATCTTAAAGTTGGTTTTTACCTTTCTCTGATATCTCCTTGAGTGGCTTAAAAGCCAACATTCTGAATTCTTTATCTGGCAGTTCAGAGATTTCTTCCTGGTTTGGATCCATTGCTGGGGAGCCAGTGTGGTCTTTTGAGGGTGGTATAGAACATTGTTATGTCATGAGTAATCCTTTTCTGATTCTTTCTCATTTGGGCAGACTATTTCAGTGTAAAAATGTGGAACTTCAGAGCTGCTCTTCAGATTCTCTTGTCCCACAGCGCGATCCCTTGAAGTGGTGCACTCTTCCTTTTCATGGGGGTGGGGCTTCCTGTGAGCTAGACTGCAGAGATTTTTATTGCTCTTTTGGGTCTAGCCACCCAGTGGGGCTACCAGACTCTGGGCTGGTGCTGGGGAATGTCTGCAAATAGTCCTATGATGTGATCCATCTTCAGATCTACCAGCCATGAATGTCAGCACCTACTTTGGTGGAGATGACAGGGGAGTGGAGTAGACTCTGTGAGAGTCCTTGGTTGTAGATATGTTTAGTGTGCTGGCTTTCTCAAATGATGGTTATGCTAGCAGTGAAGTTGTCATGTGGACAGATTCAGAACCACTGGTTAGCCAGGATGTTGCAGGCAATGAAATTAGCTGTTGTTTTCTTCTTCCTTGGAGCAGGGTTGTTCTGTCATGAGTTGCTGTAATGTCCCAAGTTGGCCTCCAGCCAGGAGATGGCACTTTTGAGACAGCACCAGCTGCAATAGTAGGAGGGGGATATAAGCTTGCCCTAAGGTGGCCAGGGTAAATATTCGGTTTTCTCAGGTGATGGGTGAGGTGATAAAGCTCCCAAGAGTTTATGTCTTTTTTGATCATCTACGAGGACCAATGGAGAAATTCCATCAAGTGGGGGCAGGGTGAGGTGGCTCTGAGCTCAGCCTCTCCTTGGGTGGGGGTTTCTGCAGCCACTGTGGGGGATGGGTGGTACTTGGGCCAGTGGGGTTATGTTTCAGAGGGGATTATGGCTGCCTCTGTTGCTAGGGAAATGGCAGAAAGCCAGTAGTGATAGGCATCACCCAGCTCCCAGGCAGTTGGCAAGCCCAGCCTTGCTCCCTGCACATCCCACTAGTAGCACCAAGTTTACCTCCAGGCAGTCTGAAGAGGGGACTCAGACCTAGCCCAGACTATAAGCTTCCCTGCTGAGAAAGGAAACAGGGTTTTCAGACTATGCTCCTCCTCATCTGCCCATACAGTCCCTCAGTCGTAACTCCTGCTCTCCTTTCTGCAGCAGTTCCCATTTGCCCTGAATTCTTCTCAAAAGATTTTGCACCAGTCAAAATTGTTACGAAGTTTAGTTGGAAACTTCTTTCACCTTGTGACCTCTCACAAATTTTGCCAGCTACCTTCTCCAAGGCCTCCTGTGAAATATAGTCAGGGATGGCTTCTCTGGATTCAAGCCAGAGAATGGGAGTGCCTGCAAGGCTCTTCCCATTGCTGCATCTACTTTTATATTTAATACTAAATCTATTTCAGCTCTGGGTAAAGCTAAATCCTTCTCCCATAATCTCGATTTTCAGGTTCCCCAGTGGGGATATGTGTTCTAAGGCAGATTTTCCCACTCTCACACTTTGGGAACTCAGTTTTTGGCCTGGAATTTGCAGCGGTCTGCTGCTTCTTTCTAAGGATCTGTGACTTCTTTTGGTTTTCCTTGTACACTCCTGCAGTGGTTCCTGGAGCAAAAGTCCATAGTGTGAGTCTCCACATACTGTTCTGTCTGTCCAAGTGGGAGTTGTACATCAGCCTGTTACAGGTAGTTAGACAGCCATGAGTGGGGCAGGAGAGGGCTCTCTCACCCACTAGGAATGTCAGGTGCTGGTTCAGCAATTATCTCACTGCTTCTCTAGAAGTGACAAATTGGCAGCTGGTGCCAGGGAGAGGCCATTTCCCGATGGTCCACATCTGTTGCACTAAAGTGTTGATTGAATGCAGGCTCAGAGAGAAGCAACTTCCTGGGTGTGCACATTAAGAGACAAAAAGGCGGAGTATGATCTTCTGAAGGCACTCAACCAGAAAAGGGAAGAAAGCCTCAGATGGGCATATGTACAGCTTCCTAAACACACTGCACATGATCACTTTCCAAGGGTAAGGGGGACACTGTGCATGCGGGCAGCCCACCCTAAGGGAAGAATTGTAGGTAAAGGGACCAGCCTATAATGTCCTAGTATCAAGGTCAAACACTGCACTTGACCTTCAGGTGCCTTCTTGGGTGTCTTGCAAGCATATTTGCCTTTCTTTCCTTTTCTAAAGCCTTTTAAAATAAACTTCCACTCCTGCTCTGAAACTTGACTCAGTCCCTTTTTCTGCCTTATGCCCCTCAGAAGAATTCTTTCTTCTGAGGAGGCAAGAATTGAGGTTGCTGCAGACCTGTATGGATTTGCCCCTCATAACTCAGATCCCTTCCACAAGTAACAAGCCCTGTTTCCTATCTTCCATCTCCCCTGACTCTTGTGTTATTTTAATCTGCAATCCCCTTATAGTGTATGATGTTGAGCATCTTTTTATATATTTATTTGCCATCTGTATGTTTTTTGTTTGTTTGTTTGTTTTGTTTTGTTTTGTTTTTGTGATGTGTCTGTTTAGATCTTTTGCCCTTTTAAAAAAATCAGGTTCTTGTCTGGGCGTGGTGGCTCATGCCTGTAATCCCAGCACTTTGGGAGGCTGAGGCTGCCAGATTACTTGAAGTCAGGAGATGGAGACCATCCTGGCTAACACAGTGAAACCCCATCTCTACTAAAAATACAAAAACAAAATTAGCTGGGCGAGGTGTCAGGCACCTGTAGTCCCAGCTACTCGGGAGGCTGAGGTGGGGAGAAGGGCGTGAACCCGGGAGGCAGAACTTGCAGTGAGCCAAGATGGCACCACCGCACTCCAGCCTGGGCGACACAGCGAGACTCCGTCTCAAAAAATTAAATAAATAAGTAAATAAATAAATAAATAAATAATAATAACAAAAAAATCAGGTTCTTCATTTTATTATTGTTGAGTTTAATAGTTATTTGTATACTTCGGATAACAGTTTTTAATCAGGTATATCTTTTGCAATTATTTTCTCCCAGTCTGTGGCTTGTCTTTTCATTTTCTTGAAAGTGTCTTTTGCAGAGCAGAAGTTTTATATTGAAGTCCAGCTTATCAATTCTTTCTTTCATAGATTGTGCCTTTGGTGCTGTATCTAAAAATTCATTGCCAAGCTCAAGGTTATCTAGATTTTTTCATGTTTTCTTCTAGTACTTTTGCTTGCTATAATCACTTGCTATAATCCCTTATTAATTCCACCAGGTTTATTCCCAATTCTTTCAGATTTTCTAGACAGTCAATCACATCATCTGCAAAATAAGGTTTCATTTCTTCCTTCCCAAGCTGTATATCTTTTACTTTATTTTCTTTATTTCTATTTCCTTTTCTTATTGCATTAGTTAGATTTTCCAGTGTGACATTGAAAGTGTGATGAGAGAGGACATCCCTATTTTGTCCTAGTCTTAGTAGGAAAACTTCTAGTTTCTCACTATTAAGTAGGACATGAGAAGTAGGATTTTTGTATATGTTCTTTAGCAAGTTGAGGAAGTTTCCCTCTACTCTAAATTTTCCATGAGTTTTTGTTATAAATAGGCATTGGGTTTTATCAAATTCTTTTTCTATTTCTATTGATATGACCATGAGATTTTTCTTCTTTAGCCAGTTGATGTGATGGATTACATTAATTTATTTTCAAATGATGAACCAGCCTTGCATACCTGGAATAAATATCACTTGGTTATGGTGTATAATCCATTTTATATCTTGTAGAATCTCATTTGCTAGTATTTTGTTGAAGATGTCTGCATTTATGTTCATGAAAGATATTGCTTGTGGTTTAGTTTTCTTGTAATATCTTTGTCTGAGTTTGGTATTAGGATAAGGCTGGACTCAGGATGAGTTATAAAGTATTCCCTCTGCTTCTATCTTCTGAAAGAGATGATAGAGAATTTGTATAATTTCTTCCTTAAATGTTTTGTAAAATTCATTAGTGAACCCATCTTGGCCTGGTGCTTTCTGTTTTAGGAGGTTATTAATTATTGATTCAATTTATTTAGTAGACAAAGTCCTGTTCATACAGTCTATTTCCTCTTGTATGAGTTTTGGTCAAAGAATTGGTCCATTTTACCTAGGTCACCAAATTTGTTGGTATGGAGTTGTTCATAGGTTTCTTTTAAAATACTTTTAATATCCATGGGATTTATAGTGATATTCCCTCTTTCATTTCTGATATTAATAATTTATGTCCTCTCTCTCATTTTTCTTGGCTAACCTGGCTGGAGACTTATCACATTTATTTATCTTTTCAAAGAAGCAGCTTTTGGTTTTGTTGATTTTCTGCATTGATTTCCTGTTTTCAGTTTAAATTATTTAATATTTTCAGTTTCTCCATTGACTTCCCCTCTAATTTGTATTATTTCTTTACTTCTACTTACTTTAGACTTAATTCACTCTCGTTTTTCTGGTTCCTAAGATGGAAGCTTAGACTATTAATTATAGATCTTTCTTCTTTTATATTTAACTTTTATTTTAAGTTAAGGGATACACGTGCAAGTTTGTTATATAGATAAACTTGTGTTGGGGGTTTACCCAACCCCAAACTTGTGTTGGGGGTTTGTTGTACAGATTATTTTGTCACCCAGGTATTAAGCCTAGTATGCATCCATAAAAAAGAATGAGATCGTGTACTTTATTGGAACATGGATGAAGTTAGAGGCTTCAGGAATCTAATGTGGGAACATAAAACGAAATACCGCATGTTCTTACTTACAAGTGGGAGCTAAATGATGAGAACACATGGACACATAGAGGGGACCAACACACACTGGGGTCTAACAGTGTGTGTTGCGAGGAGGGAGAGGATCAGGAAAGATCTTTCTTCTTTTCTAAGATATGCATTTAATTCTATAAATCTCCATCTAAGCACTGCTTTTGCTATATCCCATAAATTTTAGTAAGTTATATTTTCCTTTTCATTTACTTGAAAATATTTTAAAATTTCTCTTAAGATTTTTTCTTTGACCTATGTGAGTTTTTGTAACCCATTTTATTTTTTAAATAGCTTTATTTAGGTATACTTGGTATACAAAAATTTGCACATATTTAATGTGTACAACTTCATGAGCTTGGGCATATGCATACACACATGAAGTCATCACCACAATCAAGATAATAAACATATCCATCACTTCCAAAAGTTTCTTCATACTCCATTGCTTTTTGTTTCTTTTTCTCTTTCTTCTTCTTTGTGATAAGAACACTTAACATAAAATCTACCCCTTACATTTTTTAAGTGTTTAATACAGTATTTACTATAGGCACTATGTTGTACAGCATATCTCCAGATATCCATTGAACAACTTCCCATTTCTGCCTCCCCTACCATTTCTTCACTCCCCTGAAAACTACCATTCTACTCTCTGTTTTTATGAGTTTGATTATTTTAAATACCTTATGTAAGTGGAATCATGCAGTAGTTGTCCCTCTATAACTGGCTTATTTTATTTAGGTTAATATCTTCCAGGTTTATCCATGTTGATGTATATGGATACTATTCCATTGTATGTATATACTACATTTTCTTTATTATTCTTTCCATCAATGAACATTTGGGGTTTTGTGTATCTTGTCTATTGTGTAATAATGCAATGAACATGGAAGTACAAATATTTCTTTGAGATCCTGATTCCAATTCTTTTGGGTATATACCCAGAAAATAGATTGCTAGATCATATGGTAGCTCTATTTTTGATTTTTTGAGGAACCTATGTGTTACTTAGTAGTGTATTGTTTAATCTCCAAGTATTTAGGGATTTCACAACTATCTTTTGTCTATTGATTTCTGGTTTAATTCTATTGTGGTCTGAGAGCATGCACAATATTATTTCTGTTATTTTAAATTTGTTTATGTGTGTTTTATGGTTCAGTGTATAGTTTATTCTTGGTGAATTTTCCATATGAGCTTGAGAAGAATGTGTATTATGCTGTTGTTAGATGAAGTAGTTTATAGATATCCATTATATCCAGTGAATTGGTCATGGTGTTGAGTTCAACTATATCCTTACTAATTTCCTGCCTGGATCTATCCATTATTGATAGAGAGATATTGAAGTCTCTAATCAAAATAGTAGATTCATCTGTTTCTTCTTGCTTTCTATTTGTTTTTGCCTCGTGCCTCCTGATCATTTTTGCTCAAGCATGTTCAGCTTGCCTCTTTACAACTCCCATGGCTTGACAGTATGCCCAATAAAATGTTCTCCTCATCTTTGTTTCACAGTTCCACCTAAGATTCTGCTCAGTCCTATTTTCATATACTGTAGCCCAAAGCAAGTTCAAGTCTGAGGTCTGGACTCAACCCAGTTTCCCTAGATCCTGCCTGTTGGGAAGGGGCAACTAGCTGTTTTACTTAAATTGATTAATTCCATCTTACTACTGCATGTAAACTTTTTATAGGCTTATTGTGTGGCAATGTATGTAGGTTTCAACATGATCTTCTAATATTAATAGAATGAGTAAGGGGCATGTGACCTGTCTGTTCACCCCTACACAGGAGCATGGTTGAAGCTTAATAAATGTTTGAGAATTAAATGAGCACATTAGTGTCTAGCTGGAAGAAGAGGTTTTGTGTCCTAATGTTTGAACTTGAAAAGATAAACATCAAAGATTAAGATTTTTAAAAAGAAGGAAAGGAAAGAAAACAGTTCTTTGGAATTAAAACCCCTATTCACTAAAGAAAGAGAACCTATTAATGTGTTTATTGAAAATAATATTATATTTAGAGTTATGAGATCAAAATATGAGCTCTAGTTCCATCCTTGGACAACATGATTATCCTCTCTAAGCTTTAAATAATACTTACCTCATGAAGTCATTGTGAGAATGCACTGAGATATGATGATTTGTGTATGCTGTTAAATATTTCCATTAAGTCTTCATTAAGGATGAGAATAAGATGACACCAAATATTCATTCATAGGTAACTGTTTGAAAAACACTGTTTGAGCATATGTATACAAAGAGAACAGTTATGGCACATGGTTCACTTTTTCATCTTTGTTTAGAGAAGAGGTGAATTCTGATTTGGCTGTTTTGCTTGGTTTATATTTTAAAATGTTCCACATTGTGTTGCTAGTTTGTAGAATTTGAGATTAATGCTTAATGGATGTTTATAAAGACACATTTTTATTTCTGCAACATGAGTTTATGCTATTGGGCTTAGACTGTCTGTCTAGTGTAAGCTCACTTCAATTCTCAGCTACTAATGTGTTTCTAATTAATAAATATGTAATGGAAGCATGGAAAAATCTTTTTCAACATAAAGTGAGGCCTGAAATTATTTGTTGGTTTCATATGTGCCTTTTTTGCTTGCTTATGTAAGCTTGATTGCCAAATTGCAATTTAATTGACTTTAATGTATTAGCAGGACTAACATTTTTCCATAATAGAATTTCTGAATTATCACATATGCAGTGTATATAGGGTTTCTTAAAGTAACTAATTTCGAAGAGGACCCCTTCCAGAGCCTGAAATTCTGCTTAATTTGTCTTAAAAAAAATTCAAAAACAAGTTCAACTAAGAACTCAGTGAGCAGGATACTTGCTATGTTAGTAACTTGCCTTTTCATTCCTGTCTCTCTCTCAGAGCAGAAATAGCTAATTAATGCCATCTAACCTAGGCTCCACTTTCCACAGTCTAGCTCCAGCCATGAACCAATCCTGATCCTGCAGCTATGTACTGATATGATTAGGCTTTGTGTCCCTATCCAAATCTCATCTTGAATTGTAATCCCCATAATCCCTACATGTCAAGGGAGAGACCAGGTGGAGATAGTTGAATCATGGGGGCAGTTTCCCCCATGCTGTTCTCATGGTAGTGAGTTCTCATGAGATCTGATGGTTTTATAAGGGGCTCTTCTCCCTTCACTTGGCACTTTTCCTTTCTGCTACCTTGTGAAGAAGGTGCCTTGCTTCCCCTTCACCTTCTTCTGTAATTGTAAGTCTCCTGAGGCCTCCCCAGCCATGCTGAACTGTGAGTCAATTAAACCTCTTTCCTTTAAAAATTACCCAGTCACAGGCAGTTCTTTACAGCAGTATGAAAACGGACTAAATAGATGTCCACCCCCAGTGGGAATTAGTCATATTACTATAGACTTAGACCAATTTGTGCAACAAAGCTTTTGCCTCAATCTTTGAATAGCACCCAACTCTTCACTGTCTTCAACTTGAGTCCATTTGGGTAGCCCCTGGTACCTTGCCAAGATCTAACCCTCCCTTTTCTCTGAGAGTAGGGTCCTGCTCTCTGCACCAACTCAATCCACTAGCCAAAGAATAGCTGCTATTGATCAATTACTTAAATTCATAACCATTACTGGGATTCCTCTTCAAATGTCTTAGCTAGGGTACTGGATCTCCTTGGATTTCTCATCTCTCATTGCTTCACCCCTCCTACTCAATTCTGTAGCCATAAGCTTCTGTCAGTTCTTCTAAGGCATCAGGCTCTCTCTGATATCTGAACATTTTCATGCACATTTCCCTTTGTATGGAACACTTTTTCTACTTCAGTTCTTTCTCCTCCAAGCACAGTCAACCCTAACAAATTCTATAGTTCATTCAGCTTATCCTTCTAAGACACCCAGTTTGGGTTAGGTAGTTTTCTATAACATCTTATACCTACCCTGTTGTAGCATTATTATATTAATACCAAATTATAATTGCCTGTTTAGTTGTCTGTTACCCCCACTTCTTCCCACAGATTATAAGAGATCATGTCTATCATGTTCACAGTTGAATTTCCATGAATAGTAAAGAGCCTATCATGTAATAAGCACTTAAAGAAAACTTGTTGAAAGAATAAATGCTGACTTCCTACTCCAACTAAGTCTGAAAATTAGCATGCTCTTGGGGCTGAATTTCAGCTGTCCTTGAAGAAACCAGCTCTATAACCATTATTATTTCTCCATGATATTGTCTTATTCAGGCCCTGAATGATCCTTTACCAGTCTGAAATACTGAGTTTTGACATAATCTTGAAGCCCTGTAGACCAGGACAGGAAGAAGTATGTCAGAAGGTGAACTTTAGTTCACGGCATCTCTCTTGTATCTATACCTCTGAAACACTCCATATCCCCAACCTTTCTTTCAAGGTGCTGCAAAGTCATATTTTTATGCAGATTTAGACATCTCTGAAAGCCATCATTTTCAGGCTCCTCACCTTTGTCAGGGTAACAGTTTTCACTAACAGTAGAGCTGAGGGAACAGAGACGCCCCCTCCCACTCCCAACACTGCCCTTAGCATACACTTTTTTCTCAAGACAGGAGGGGGTCACAGTACTGAGTGTTTCTGGGCCTCTCACCTGGACACCTTAGCATGGATGTGTTCCTGAGTCTGTTTCAAAAGGATAGAACCTACCCTTTGTCTATGTCTGGTTGATAGATGAAACTAAGATTATAATAGTACAATAAACTTCAATCAAATTTTATGATTCAAAGAGGATCCAGTTTTCTAATTCTTAATTTGGCTCTTTCCATAAGAACCCAGCTAATGTAGAGGCCTCAGACTTGTGGCCCATTGACTAAGTCTAACTCTCAGTTTCATTTGTCTTGCATAGTATTGGCTTAGTGTTTCCTAAAATATTCCACTAGTTGTCAATTTTTAAAAATCAGATAATACATCAAAAATTTGAATTCTGGCTTCTCTTGTAAAAAATGAGAAGACCAGGACCTGACTTCAGGCATAGAAACAATGGTTTTAATCTGGGTGAGGCTGCTGTCTTTATAAGGGCCCATGCTTTCTGGTTCACCATAGTCCTGATTGCTCCCTATTTTTGCCACCATGTACGGACCAGGTTACCTGCTAGGCCCTGATGGTCATTTGAGTTTGTGATTCTTAGTCCTGAGATCCATCATCATCTAGGTCCTAACTTACTAAAGGTCAGCTGTGCATGAGCTTTATCTAGTATGTCCCCTCCTGTTGTATGTGTGGCATAGACAATGAACTAGGACCATCTAACTTCCAATAGAGAGAGAAGATTAGGCATGAGCAGGAATAACAAACAAAAAAAAAAACCCAGAGGCATGCTTATAGGGAACCATTATAACTGATTTTTAGAAAGATTTTTAAGGCAAAGAAAAATAATCACTATATGTTGATAAGTGGAAAAATGCTGACCGTATTACTACATGTAGTATAATCCTAATTCTAAAGAAAAAATATACAGATATATTCATTGAAAAAGTCTGAGAGGAAAGAAACATATTGGAAAATAAAGTTGGTGATCTCAGGTTACTGGGATTGTAGGTAATTTTTGGTTTTTATTTTGTAATACTTTCTTGAATTTTCCAGATTTTCTCCTGAGTATCTATTACCTTTCTAATCAGAAAATAAGTAATCTTTTAAATAAATGAATATAGCATTATTCCAAAATGTACCATTTTAATAAATTCTGTTATGGTCCTAGGGAAGATTTTTAGCCTGTGGGTATCCCGAGTTACTCAGTTTGTGTGTGTGTATAGATATATAAATAAATACATATATAAATTATAAATATACATCATATAAATATAATATATAAATATTTATGTATATTATATATAAAATGTATATAGTGTGTATAGAATATACACTGTATATACACTAAAACATATAGTGCATATAGACTATACATATATAAATATATAGTGCATATAGATATATAATATATATTCATACATGTTTTTATATAGAGACATAGTTATATATGTATATATTATATATTTATTGATGTATGTATAAATATATCAATATCTACATATATTTATCTGTAAGTATAGATAAATATATCTCTATATTTAGATATCATAAATTATAAATTATATAAAATATATATCTATATATTATGTAAAATATTTTACATATAAATTATTTAAAATATATATTTATTTATCTATACATTTTAATATATTATATATGAATTATATATGTAAATTATTTATATAAAAATATTGAAATTTGTTTATTTATTTTTAAGACAGAGTCTCACTCTGTTGCCCCAGCTGGAGTATAGTGGTGCAATCTCAGTTCACTGCAGCCTCCACATCCCAGGCTCAAGCAATTCTTGTGCCTCAGCCTCCCAGGTAGCTGGGATTACAGGTGCATACCACCACACCTAGCTAATTTTTGTATTTTTAGTAAAGATGGGGTTTTGCCATGTTGGCCAGGTTGGTCACGAACTCCTGACCTCAAGTGATCTGCCGGCCTTGGCCTCCCAAAGTGCTGGGATCACAGGTATAAGCCACCATACCTGGCCATAAAATTATTTATATGCATCAATTACAGATATTTACAATATATATAATCTATATATAATATTACATATAAAATATATGTGTTAAATATATGAATATTATATAGCTATATAGAGAAATATATTGAATACCAGTGAAGGAAACATGAGCTTCATTAATGGGAGCCAGAGAGACAGCGGGGGGAGGCGGCGGTACTAGAAGCAAACAGGTACTAATCACTCCTGCTATTGAGGCACCTGCTCCATACAGTCCTTTTTCCTATACTCCTGTGCCTGTATGAAATAAACAATGAAAGAAGTCAAAGAACCAATGTCAAGATGTTGAGGAAATTAGGAATAGATAAACTCATAGAGGCAAAAGCAATTAAGAGACTAAAGTGCAAAGAACAGAAAGAATAAAAGAAGCAAAAGTAAGAGATATTTAAAAGTTGACATATAAATGAGTAAACAAAATATAGATAATTCAAAAGCAAGTTTTATCAAACAAAACCCCAGAACCACATAAAATTAAAAGGGCTCAACAAAGAGAGATGTAATATATAAAAGGAGAAAAAAGAGCTCAGGAATAAAACAAATGCAACTGTGAAAGGAATGAAGGTAATTACAATGATAAAATTTGAGAAATAAATGAAAGAGACAAAAATACCTCATCTTTGAAGGACAAAGTAAAAGATTACAGTGGTATAAATACATTAAGAAAAAAATACAACCATTTAAGAGAGAAATGGTAGAATCAGGAAGCTTAAAAACTAAAATCAGGAAGCTTAAAAACTAAAAGAAGATAAAGTAAGACAATTGTCTTAGTCTGTTTTATGCTGCTATAACAGAATATCCCAGATTGGGTAATTTATACAGTAAAGAAATTTACTTTTCACAGTTCTGGAGGCTGGAAAGCCCAAGATCAATGCACCTGATGTGTGCTTTCTTACTGCACGCTCATAAGGTGGAAGGGTGAGAGAGACCAACTCTGTGTCCTCACTTGTAGGAAAAGCAGAAAAGTGCAAACCTACTCTTGCAAACCCTTTTTACAGTGGTATCAATCCATTTGTGAGCTAAACACCTCCCATTAGGCCCCACCTCCCCACACTGTTGCATTGGGGATTGAATTACCAGCAAATGAATTTTGGGAGCCATATTTAGATCATAGCAACAATAGAGAAGAAAAACATATAATGATTAAAAATGAAAGAAAGGCCAAGCACGGTGGCTCACGCCTATAATCCCAGCACTTTGGGAGGCCGAGGTGGGCGGATCATGAGGTCAGGAGTTTGAGACCAGTCTGGCCAAGGAGTTCAAGACCAGTCTGGCCAGTATGGTGAAACTCCATCTCCACTAAAAATACAAAAATTAGCCGGGTGTGGTGGTGCATGCCTGTAGTCCCAGCTACTCGGGAGGTTGAGACAGGAGAATCGCTTGAACCCAGGAGGTGGAGGTTGCAGTGAGCCAAGATAGCGCCATTGCTCTCCAGTCTGGCGACAGAGTGAGACTCTGTCTCAAAAAACAAACAAGCAAACAAAAAAAAGAAAGAAAGCTATATATATATATATATATATATATATATATAGAGAGAGAGAGAGAGAGAGAGAGAGAGAGAGAGAGAGAGAGAGTGTAAAATTACAATAGACACCTTCTATTAGGAGTTTACTGGTACCAGGAGCTTTACATTGATTCATGTAATCCTTTCAATCACGCTTTGAGGTCAGTGCTGCCACCTTCATCTTCCTTCGAAGCAGGAGGAAAGTGAGACACACAGGTGAGTGGTTCCCTTGCAGTTACTGGCTGGGAGGGTATGTGGCTCTGGGCTTGAACACAAGTCACCTGCCTTCAGATCCAGGGTCTTTTGACCCCTTGATCATATATACTACAGCTTAGTACAGATGAAATGAAAATCTTAAAAGATTAAACTCTGCTAAAATAGTAGCCCCTGTGAAGTTAGAATACATTTAAAATAAATAGAGTTTCAATGAAGAAGGAGGAAGTAGAAAACAAAGACCAAGATGTAAAGTCTGCACTGCCAGGCTGAAATGTCCCATTAGACCATTAGTCTAATGAAATGTCCCAAAGACTATTAGTAAAGGCTGCTCTGCTGGGCTGAAATGTCCCTGGGAACAAGCACATATGCCTGAGGGTGGAAGGCAGAAGCCTAGGTGACAATCTGCATACTTTCCAAAGGACAGCACCCAACCTTATGCAATCTACAAAGAACATATATTCCCTAACCCCTGGAGGTACATGCTCCTGATGCTGCTCCGACAGCAGTGTAAGCTACCCAAATATTGCAAAGAAGGCTAATGGAGAACTATCTTTACTTATTTAAGGAGATAGAAGGTTTGGGAATAGGTAGAAAGTTATAGAAAAATCTCACATATTTTCTTTTCAGTCAAATCTTAAAGAGGGTTATTTGAGCTCGTGCCTGTATACGTTTCTTTTAAAAGGGATCTTCATTACTGTTTTTATTTTCTACAGCATCTTTAGGAGATAAATCCTGTAAATGTAAATTGCTAACTCACTGCAGTGTATTCATAGCACATTGTTATTTCTTGAGCCCTCCTGTTTAATGTATACCAAGTAGGTATACAGGAAAGAAAATAAATTAATATAACAAAAAGAATTTTGAGGAAAATTTTGATGCCAACATCAAATCTTATGTACTATTTTCAACAAAGTTAGAAAAGTCAAATTCAACTGGTAATGAGGCTCAATTCCTCACATATAGTAGGAATAAATAACTTAATGGAAAAGTTCTATTTGGGGCAATGTAAACACTTAAATATGAGGAATTTTATTGCAAGATTTAGGCAGAATCTTGAAATCACGTGTCTGTGTTAGAATTCCTTGCTACTAACTAGAAGCTTGGCAAAATCTTACAGGGAACATAAATTGATTTTATTTTTTGTTTCAGCAAGTATACTATTGCTATTATATGACATTACTGTTCTGGCTGCTATAAAGTTTTAAAAGGTGCCACAAAACACCATTGCAATCTACTTTCTCAAAATTTAAGACTAATACAAGATAGTAGAAAGGAATGGGGGGAAATGTTGAGTGTTGCAGTTAACTTGCCTTTTTAATTCTTACTTTTCTTTAAAATTAAAGTGATGTGGGCTTTCAGGGTGAGGATGATGATATAGGGATATTTCTTTCCTTCTTTCCATGCAAAAATCAACTTTTAAAAAGAGAAGAATGAGAAATAGCAAACTCTGTCTTTGTGAAATTAGGAAACACACTAAACTCTGAGTTGAAAAATAAAATAAAATCTACTAGGTGCATTAAATACTTGACCAGGGTTAGCCGATACGTGCAGTGGTGGGGAGGGGAATGCCAAGAGATGAACTTTGTCTCTAGATCTCAAGCAACAGAGTCGGTAGCCGATATAACCCAAGGATTAGAGTGTTTTGTGAACCACAGAAGATTCCCTCAACTCTGTTTAATCTCAAAGTTTAGAAATGTAGGTGGAGCTAAATTTCTAACTCAAAGCATGGACTCATCCAGGATTCTGCATTACATTCAGTCATTGTCTTTAGTCTGCTTGGGCTTCTATAGCAAAATACAATTAACTGGGTGGCTTATAAATGACAGACAATTACTTCCTGCGGTCTGCAGGCTGGGAAGTCCAAGATCAAGGAGTGAGATATGGTGTCTGGTGAATTGCTTCCTCATAGATGGTGCCTTCTCACCATATCCTCACATGGTGGAAGGGATGAGGGGTCTCTGGAGTCTCTTTTATATAATATAAGGGCACTAATCCCATTCATTAGGGCTCTACCTTCATGACCTAATCACCTCCCAAAGGCTCCACCTCCTAATACTATCAAATAGGGGTAAGGATTTCAATATGAATTTAGAGCACACATTCAGACCATACCAGTCATTGTATCTCCTTAGATTCCTGTTGGCAGTTTCTCAGACTTTCCTTGTTTTTTATGACCTTGACAGATTTGAAGAGTACTGGTCATCTATTTTGTGGCATGTCCCTTGATGTGGTTTGGCTGTGTCCCCACCCAAATCTTATTTTGAATTGTAGTTCCCATAATCCCCACATGTCATGGGAGGGAGCCAGTGGGAGGTAATTGAGTCATGGGGGCAGTTACCCTCATGCTGTTCTCAGTGACAGAGAGTTCTCATGAGATCTGATGGTTTTACAGGGGGCTTCCCCTTTTTGCTCAGCACTTCTCTCTCCTGCCACTGCGTGAAGGAGGACATGTTTACTTCCTCTTCCACCATGATTGTAAGTTTCCTGAGGCCTCCCCAGCCATGTGGAACTGTGAGTCAGTTAAAATTCTTTTCTTTACAAATTATGCAGTCTTGGGTATTTCTTCATAGCAGTATGAGAACAGACTAATACATCCCTCATTTAGGATTTATCTGGTATTTTTCTCATGATTAGACTGGGGTTATGGGTTTTGGGGAGGAAGGCCACACAGGTAAAGTGCCATTCTGATCATATCAAGCCTGCATACTATCAACATGACTTATCACCATTGATATTAACTTTGATCACTTGACAAAGATGTTTGTCAGATTTTTTTTCAATGTGAAGTTATTTTTTCCCTCCTTTCCATACTGTACTCTTCAGAAGGATGCTACAATGCACAGCCCACACTTAAAGGGTAGAGAGTTACACTGCCCCTCCTGGAAGGTAGAGTAGTTACATAGATTTGGAATTATTCTGCATATGCCACTGATTTGTTCACCTTTTCTGTAGTCTAATATTATATAAATGGCTTTTTCAGAATGACTTTTATTTAGCAATACACACTTAAGATATATGGTTTGATAGCTCACATTTTTTATCATTGAATATTTTATCATGAATAATTGTACTACAATTTACTTGTCCATTCATTTGTTAATGGACAGCTCTGTTGCTTCCAGTTTTTGGCAGTTTAAATAAAGCTGCTATAAACTTTCACATGCAGGTTCTTGTATGCATACAAGTTTGCAAATCAGTTGGATGTGTGATTACCCAGGATACCTAGGAGTATATCACTATATTGTGTGGGAAGACTGGGTTTCGCTTGTAAGAAACTGCCAAACTGTCTTCCAAGTAGCTGTAACATTTTGAATTCCCATCAACAATGAATGAGTGTTCCTGTTGCAACAATCATTAGCAGCAATTGATGTATTATCAGTTTTGTTTTGTTTCTCTGGATTTTAGCCACTATAAGAGCTACCCAGTGGTATTTCATTTTTTAATTTGCATTTCCCTAATGTTATGTGATGTTGACCATTTTTTTATATGCTTATTTTCTATCCGTATATCTTCTTTGGTGAGAAGATACATATCCAGATCTTTTGCTTATGTTTAAGTTGGCAACATTTCATTTTTCTAAGATTCTTTTATGAACCTCAGCTTTCTCTTTCTCTGTTTTCTTATCTTGGAATGAGAACATGCCAACCAGACCTGGCATTTATATTTCAACTCCAGTGCAAGATTCCCTTGACACCCCCCTCTCTATTCACTTGGGGCTCAGAGGCACCTCTTTAACTCATGCAGTGCATATGATCTGCATGTCCATTAAGCATTTACCTATTGTGAATCTGCTGGTCTGGAAAAGAATCTGTTCCTGCTTCTGCTGCCTGATTGTGTGATATGTAGAGGGAAATTACTCTTGATAACTTGAATCTATTTGTTATTTCCCCTTGTCAAATTGTATGTGTGAAAAGCCTACAGAATCTACCATTCATTCTCATGGCTCTTCCTGTCTCCTGCTCCTTCCTCCCATGGCCAGCACATTTCAAGGTGCAATCAACACACCTAATATTTACTTCCAGTTGTACTACATTACTTGGTGTTATAGTCCATGAACAAATGAAAAAAAGAGTTACTGATGCATGGGATGAAGGATACTGCATTGATTGCTTTAGAAAAAAATCCAAGTAAGAATGTGATCATCAGCTTCTACAAATACCCTGCATCTCCAAGGTCAGCAACATGATGGGAGAGGGAGAACAATCTCTCTAATCATGACAACTCCCTTCATTAATCTCTTAAAATGAGCCCAGAACTTTTCTAAGCACTTACATTTTACATTTGCTAAGCACTTTACATATTATGACATTTAATGTTTACAGAAACCCTCTGAAAGAGAAATAATTTTCCTCCATTTAAAGATGAGGGCATAGATTATTCAGAGAAAGCTGAGAATTCAAACTCAGGACAGTTCAATTCCAAAACCCATGTTTCCAACAGGCATTGTTTTCGCTACTTTGGGTTTTGTACTTCTGGGGCAGGTCTATATTTAGGCTTCACTCAGTGGCAGTTCCTCCTGGAGTTTGGAAGATGGTGGTTAATATTCATATTTCCAATTCTGTGATGGTTTTGTGTTTTTATGATTAAGAAATTGGAGTCAAGAGAAGTATGAGTAACTCACTAGCTGCTATCTCTACCCAACTCTCTCTGTAGCTAATGTTAGAAAAATGAAGTTATAAAAACAGGTTTAAAGTTTCAAGTGACAGTCTGTATTTCTGACTTACAAAACCTTCCACTGTTCCTTAGTTGTAATAAATTAAAATGCTGTAAATATGTTTAGCTGATATAACACTTTTCTTCTGAGATCTTTACCATCTCTGTTATTCATAAATCATCAAACTACTTTGGGAAGCAAAATTATTTAATAAATGTCCCTCATAACGTTTGAAATTAAAAACGCTGAATCCTTTTATATTTTAAAGTATCCCCATGTTAATCAATAGAAAAAAAAACAGTAATTTTTTTTCCAAAACAAGAATGAGGCTTACATGTCCTGGATCATTTTAAGTGCACTTTTTATTCTTCTATCTCACCTCCTGAAACAATTAAATATATATATTTTAAGTTAAACTCTACATGGTTAGATATATCATGTGGACTTCTGGGATGGATACAGTGTTAACTTTGGCTAACAAAACTTACAATGTTATTCCTACTATTATCATTCTAGTTCAAGACTTGTCTTCTTGTACCCAGATTATTGCAGTCATCTCCCAGCTGTACTTATTTATAGTGTCCATTTCTCTTCTTCAAAACACATACATGTTTAGTATTGTGCTAATCACTCCTGGGGAGCCTCTTTCACTTTCTGAAGCGGCAGCAAAGAGGTCTTATATCCCATGGTCTTACATCCCATGGAAAGAGCATATCAGTTGAAGTCAGACAACCCTAAATTGGAATCCTATCCACTCTGCTGGTTAATCCTGAGCAAGTTACTTAACCCGGCTAACCTTTAATTTCTCAAGGGAACCCTGAAATATTGCCATAAAATTAAATGAGATGAAGTATATAAATAAAATTCCTCATTTCCCTGTCCAGGACTGGCACCCTATGGAACTTTATAGTTTCAATTCCCAAACAAATAGTAGATAAGCCATGCATTATCTACCATTTTTGAAACAAGTTTTGTATTTCCTTGTGCATTTTATCATCTGTTCTCTCTGACTCGAATGTGCTTCCTTCTGCCAAAAATGTCAGCCCTTTCCTGATCCAACCCACCTTCTGACATGGAGGATGTGATGATGGCTCAGCCGTGTCATTTCCTAAGCCAAGATCCTGGGTGGGGCAGGTCATAAAATAATACCTTCCCCATCCTAATGGTGTATGTGTGATAACATATGGGCATGCATGCCTACTAACCCACAGACTTCTCTTAACTTCTACTATATTTCTCCAGTATGCAAAATTGTTGATTACCTGTACTTTAAAAAATAGCACTCTGATCGTTCTATATTAGGATTGCAGCCTAGCCCTGGGCTCCCATCTTCTCATCTGGGATCCTGAGGCTTCCTAATTTTTTATAGTTCCTACTCTAGAAGGCTATTACTACCTCTGACTGGGTCTCAGTCTGCCTAAATGAATCCATATAAAATATCACACCTGTTTATCTTGTCATCTTTACTTGAGAGAATGATGCCATAGACTATCTACAGGAGTGGATTGCAATCTTGATTTCTGCCATGCTTCTTTGGGCATTATAATTTAGACTCTGGCTTCATATTTTGGGGACAAAGTGTATAGCCATGTAAACTTCTCCACCTCCCCAGGTTTAGCTGTTTATTCTCTTTAGTCTGTGCATTGAGAATGGAGATCCCATCTTGCCTCATAGCCATGTTCAGAAACAATGAGCAACCCATCATTCATACCTAGCTCAAATGCTTCCTCTCCTAGAATCTCTTACTTTTCTTCCAGAACTCTCCTTCATTCAAAAATATTTATTAAGGATCTAGTATGTGCCAGACACTTGGATGCAGCAGAGAAAAAAAAAAAAGCAAAGAAAATTCAAAACCCTTCTCCTATTTTGTTTTTAATTTTTAACATGGTTTATTGTATTTTCATAGTACCTCTTCTTAGTCATAAATGCTGTAATACAAGGGCAGGAAACTTAAAAAAATTAGTCTGTCTAACCACACCTGTAATGGGTTGAATGATGGCCTGCCAAAAAATACATCCATGTCCTAACTCCTAACCTAAGAATGTGACCTTATTTGGAAAAATAGTTTTTGCAGATATAACTAAGGATCTTGAGATGAGATCATCCCAGATTATTTGATGGGCCCCAAATCCAATGTCCTTATAAGAGAAGACACAAACACAGAAGTGAAGGCCATGTGAAGATAAAAGTACAGATGAGAATTTTACAGCCATGAGCCAAGGAGTGCTTGGAGCCGTCAGAGCTTCCTAGAAAAGGCAAGAAAAGAGTATCTCCTATAGCCTTTGGAAGGAGTACAGCCCTGTTGAAACCTTGATTTTTGGACTTCTGGCCTCTAGAACTGTAATAGAATATATTTCTCTTGTTTTAAGCCACAATTATCACAAATTTCAAACAAATTTGTGATAGTTGTTTATGGCAGCCACAGAAAACTAATATACTTTGTAGATGACCAGAGCTGGCTAAAATCTTTAGAACCCACAAATACTAAAAGGATTCCAGTCTTCACCCTACCCCATGCCCTAACCTATAATTTAAAAAGAAAATCATTTTTAAATAGAAAAACAAATACCCATGCTGAAATTAAAATAGTTCCTTTTCAGCTTTTCTGATTATAAGATTCTAAAGAGTTCATAGAGTATGATTTGTTCTTTTGCTTCTTTTTTTCTATTTTTTTCATTGCTCCATTTCTTTGGCTGTAATGCTTCTTTTTTTTTTTTATTTGCAGAACATAAACAATAAGCCAGCTTATAATGTGGGAATACACTGATACAGCACGTGAAGTCCATGGTGCTAGTCACTTGGTAACTAAATATGCCTTCTCTTTATTTTGGAACTGGTGACGGAGTAGTGGCAAGGGTATAATGAAGACGAGACATAGTTTATTTCTTGGTCCTATCTACTGACTCAGTGGTTCGAGATCTATGAGGTAGAGACATGAGACAATTCTCCAGATAATTTGAATTAACTCAGCTCAACAGATTCATTCTACCTTGCAATTGGCATTTGGTGAATCTCACAGTTCTTCATTTCTACACTACATTTTTTCTAATTACCAGATTAGGTCATCTGTGTCCTTCTCATTGAATGGTTCTAGAACCATGAGGCAAGATGTATCTGGGTTGGATTCCCAAGAAACAAATCTTAAAATTATTTTCCTTAAGTGGATGAGGAAAAAGAAGCAAGAGCTTTCTCCTTGAGATGTTTCTGGATTTGTAGGTGGCTGATTAGTGGCTATGAGCCATGCATGAGCCTTAGCATTTCTTCCAAATGAGAGTGAAAATAGCATAATTTATTTGGGATACTTTTTACTGTCAATTATATCTTACCTCCTGGAGAGACTAGCCAGACAGACTCCATTGACAATACGTAAAGGAAGCATCTTAAGTGCCACTTAGTTGTCCCCAGAGCTTTAGTCACTCATAATACTTCCTGAAGACTATAAAAACATAACCCCAGATTATTTTACCTTTTTTTAAATTGAAGAATTCTTTGACCTTTCTCTAATAGTTGCTCCCTAGAAATTTCTTTGAGCTGAAGCCATACTTTACCCTGGCCTTCCAAACAAGTTAATGTCTGTGCACACAGGTTTCCTCATATTCATTTGAAAATGGGGAAAATAATAACGGCATTTCTTTCTTTTTGAGCCATAAAGTTATTTTCTGAACTGACTTCCAATTTAATTAGATCAAATAGACTAGCAATATTATCACTAACAAGCATTCATATATCTGCCTTATCCCTAGGCAAATACGGTACATTTGTTATATACTATGGCAGATTCTTGGTGTTCAACTTCCTGTATCTTAAGTTAAACCTGATTTCAGTCTTAGTAGAACTTAGCAGCTGATACAACTGTGTGGTATACTCACTGTTTATAGCCAGCTTCTGTTCTGATTGACTGGTGTCCATGTTAAATATTTGGAATATCACCCTTGTTTAACAGCCATACTTTAAAACTGATCAGTGAAATAAATGGCTATAGGAGTCCATATAGTGCTTGTAAAGTACCACAGTGTTTGAAAAAGATTTTATTTCCTAAAATATGCTGAGTCAACTCCCAATCTTAGAAGGGAATGGGAAATCTAATGGGCAATATTGTACTTTATAACCACTTAGGTTTGTTACTCCATTTAGTTTAAATGATAGTTGTTGGGAGAGGCAATCTTCTTCTGTGGGCTCTGAGTATCTCTGCATGCTCTTGCTGGGTGTGCCAGGCAAGAACACAGGGTCGTGTCTGCTCCTTACCAGACATTTCTTAGAGTTGAGTTTGTAGTGAGTAACCTTGAAGGATAAGGTAGTATTTCCCTGGAGACCAAAGGCAGGCTAGGTTCTGCTTAGTATAAAAACAATAAATCCCCGAGCTCAGTGTTTCTTTCCTGTAAATACAACCCATTTTGTTTGCAGGCATCCATCACGAGCCCTTTGTGTTACCCCATAAAACTTGGGGACATGGGTACCTGAAGCAAGCAACCATGAAACTCTGGTCACTGCTTTTGCTATGAGTAATAAAGTCTTTTTTCTACATTCCAGGAGTCTCATGCCTTTTGTCAGCCATCAGTGAAATAGTAACAGGCTCATTTGTTAGTTTGTAAGTAAAATAAAACCTTAGCCTTTGAAGAGTTCCTAAGGATTTTCAAATATTTCTATGTAAACCCCAAAATAGGTCCTATAATGATTATTTATATTGTTTCAAACAATTAGTGAACATAACCAGTATAGAACATAACCAGTATAGAATCTTGGTCTTTTATCCTGACTCTACCACTGAGTAAATGATCTTGAGTAAGTTTTTTTCTTGTAGGCTTTTGTGTTTTCATCTGTAAAATGAAGGAATTCAACTTTGCCCTGGGGAGTCACTTCAAGGGCACTTGAAGACAAGTCACTTCAAGGGCACTTGCATTAGCCCCCAGTTGTGGGTTGTTGGCTCTGGCTGGGGGCAATGATATAGCTGTGTTGACTGGCCTGGTCTCCTACCCTCAGCAGGGTGAGCAACTGTAGACACTGTCCCTACCCTTTCATATTTCTCTTACGTATGATTTCCTCCACACTTTTCCTCATACTTCCTAACTCTCTCATCTCGTTTTTCTCAGGAAAAAAAAAGTGCAGATAATCAGAATTTTTTCCTTTCTGTCACTTGACCCACTGACTGTGCTCTGGACACCATCCATCTTATCAATCCAGGGATGACACCTGGCAGGAACAGATGACATGAGGTTTCAGACCACACAGTCATTAAAGTTTCTAGGAGTTCAGCAGAGAGGGAAATCACTATGAACTGGCATGTGGAATAATGGGGAAGAGTGACCTAGACCTTCAAAGATGGCATTCTGAAATACAGAAGGAGAGCCCTGCCTCAAGGATTTGCCTTCTAAGACTTTCCCTTCAGGGATGTGGAATATTTATCTCAACAGGGAACACAAAGAGCTGGCTTTTGCTAAGGTGATCCACTGTCCCAATTTGCCAGAATTGAGGGTGTTCTTGAGACATGGGGCTTTAATATGTTAAGGCAGGACAGTCCTGGGCAAACTCTACTAACATATTCTTCTAGATCCACACTTTGTGGTATAAGCTTTATGTTATAAGGTCCTCAAATATTAAGGTTTTGGAAGCTCAGACATCAAGAATTTGATGTAGCCCCCACTCCCCAAATGTTGCTGTAATAATATCCCAAGGCAATAAACACCCCTGAATAAATGGAAGAAGGAAAAAAAAATAGAAAACATAGTAGAAAATGTTGGTTAACATTATCTTCCTGTAGCTATCTTTAATAACTTGTAAACTAAAATGGTTTCATTACGATCCCTTTCTAATGACTTTCTAAGTAATGGGAGAGAAAATACTCATGAAAATATGCCTAGAGCAAAGAACTAACAATAGAAAAAAACAAAATGAAAAGTGAAAGAAAAGGGCATAGAGAGAATGTATACCTACATAGCAAAAAAGCAACTGTCAGGACATAAAATTAAATATGATTAATACTGGTTATCTCTGGGTGTTTATTTTTATTTTAGTATTTATGCTTTTTGTGTTTTTAATGTAACTATAATAACCACATATTACTTTTATAATAAAAAATGACTGTTAATTGCAGCTTTAAAAAATGAGAGAAGAAAAGATATGTCAAGACCACAGTGGGATGGACTATGTTAAGAAATATTAGGATTTCATGCTGGAGACAATGGAAATCAGTGGGTGGCTTTTAAGCAGGAAAACCACTTATTGTACTTGATCAGAGAAATAATTTTAGATTATATTTTTGAAAAGGATCCTGATGGCACACAGGGAGGTATTGCCCTGGCTGGAATATTTGGTTTTAAGCAGGGGTCTCTTATTTTCAAATCCAAAAGTAATAGAAGTGCCGGTCCTCTGACAGGTGACTTGAGATTCATTCAGGCCAGAGGGCCCAACCCAGTGCCTGCCAAATATTTTGACATAGGTGAGCATTTCTTTCTCCTGCTCAAGTGGCCTGCCCTTTTCTTCATCAAAATCATTTAAAGGTCAGCTAGAAAACTTGTTGAAATTGTCAACTTCCACTGTCTCTGAATTTCTAGTAATCTGAAGTGTTCTGAGTTTAGCATCCCCCTTTCTGAAGTCTTTATGAGTTTGATTTTATATGATTGGTTGTACTGATTTGTAGTGATATATACTACTATGGTGCAATGAGGAACTGTGCAAAGAAACATAAGATGTTTTATTTATTTATTTATTCTAGATATGTTTATTGGGATTTGGGACTTTATGTAATTCTGTAATCATTTGCCAAAGAGAGAATTTGAGTAAAAAGAATATAAAAGGGCTTCATCAAGAAGTGTTTATAGATATATTAATTACTGTGACTTAACACCAGAATATGAAGGAAATTATGACTTGTACTGAGTGCTTCTTAGTTCTCTTGTGTTTCATTTAGGAATGAGAGTTATGGGATTCAATGTGTGTGCTAAGGTAGCATGCTCTAGACAACACTATAAAACCATGAATCACCTAGGGTCTCTGAGGGAGGCCCTGGCTTCTCTATCTGTGGAATTTAAAGCACACAACTGAATTGTGTGATTTTTTTCTGTTCTGTGTTTTCAACAAGCATTATCTGAAAAGAATTTTCAGTCTGCTGCTTGTATGCCATGTTGTTGTCATCTTACTGAAACATGAAGTGATTTAAGCTTCACAGCTGTTATTGTTTTCAATGGAGCAGCTGCCTGGCACTTCCAGGGACAATGCCAGGTTCACATGGAGGCTATCTATGCAAATTACGGTAGAAGGTTGAACAATAATCTGGTGAATTTGATCATTACAGACAGTCTAAATAATTCGCATTCAGATAGTGTAAAGTTGGCCAGAGCAATGCAGCAAATTGCTTTGGTTCCTTCACTTGATTTAGTGATTTTGGACTTAGCCTTAGTGATCAAGTTAATAACCAAATTCATAAGAGACTGATGTATGAAACTAAATGCCAATTTACAATGAGAACCACAGTTCATGCCAGTAGATTCTCTCTTCATAGGAAGAGCTATATGTGAAAATTACTATAATCAGAAGATTGACTTATTGACTTATTGACTTATAACAACAGCCTGAGCTGTCAGTTAATCAATAATAATCTCAGCTGTAGGAATAAAACTACTCAGTAAGAGATCCAGGATTTTGAAGCCGGAATGCATAGGGCCTCTTACTCATTAAATCATGTCGTCTGGAACATTTTTTCTCTATTAGTTTTAGTTTTACTCCCAAAATTCTAATTTATGCACCTTAATTGACTTGAGTGCTTTCTAAATCTGCTTCCCAGGTTCACACATAAAACTTGAATCACATCATTAGATGGCAATCCCATCCAGTCTAAGTTGATTTCCTGTGTTTCAATTCTCAGGCACTCTGGACTCTATGAACAGATGACAGACCACACAGTCATTAAAGTCTCTAAGAGTTCAGCAGAGAGGGAAATCACTATGAACTGGCATGTGGAAGAATGAGGAAGAGTGACCTGGACCTTCAAAGCTGGCATTCTGAAATACAGAAGGAGAGCCCTGAAGACTGTGACTAAATCTGCTTGCGTAGGTAAAAAGGTAATGCTGCAGAGAAGTACAGATAAAGATGGAAATGCACTTTGAGGCCAGATTGTGGAGGTTCTTAAGTGCCAGGATAGTAAATGTGGATTTGTTTTAGCAGCTACTGTGAATGCCTAAGAGCTTTGGTTTAGAGGAATGACATGCTCAGTCCAGGCCATGAGAAAAATAAATCTGACATCCTTTCATAGAAAGGAGGAATGGAGAATAGAAGCAGAGAGAACAGGTGGGAGACTGTAACCCTAGCCCAGATGGAGGTGAAATTGAAATGAATTTCAGACCAAAGTAAGGTATAGAGACTGTATTCGTTGCTGATTGCTGCTGTAACAAATTACCACAAACTCAGAGTCTTAAAGCAACACTAATCTCTTCTCTTACAGTTCTGGAGGTCAGAGTCAAAAATCATGGTGTTGGCAGGACTGCCTCCTTGTGTTTCCCAGCTTCTGGAGACTGTCTGCATTTCTAGGCTCATGGCCTCTTCCTCCATCTTCAGAGTACATTACTCCAACCTTTGCTCCTTTAGTCCCATCTCCTCCCTCTGCCTTTGATCTTCCTGCCTCTCTTGTATAAGGACTCTTGTGATTACTTTGTGCCCACCTGGCTCATCCAGGATTGTCTCCCCATCTCAAGGTCCTCACTGAATCCCATCTGCAAAGTCTTTTATGCCATGTTAGATATCATATTGTCAAGTCATGGGGATAGGGATATGGACATTTTGCAGGGAGGTGCCTTATTCAGCCTACTACAGAGACACAGAAACATCCACCTCTCACTATTGTCTCACACTACTTCCCTTTCAAAGACACTGAGCTCCAAAGGAACATGATTGCTTATATCCAAAATATACCTTGTTCTTTGCTGCCTTTAATTCTGTTCTTTTCTTTGCTTAGAATATCTTTCCTCAATATTGGCAGCCTCAAATGCTTCCATCCCCAAAAATCTTTCTGCTATCCTCCCTCCTCCCCTCACTTTGACTTATGACCTGAGGAAAGATTCTCTCTCCTTTGTCTTCTGCCTGTACTTTATATGACTCCTGTTATTTTAACAAAAACCTTTATTTTGAAATAATTTCAGACTTTCAAACGATGCAAACATAGTACAAAAAAATTGCATATACTATTTGCTCAGTGTCTTCAAATCTTAATAACTTGAATAGCCATAGCATAATGATCCAGACCAGGAAATTAACATTGATACAATACCATTAACTAATCTACAGACTTGACTGAGATCCTAACAATTGTCTCACTAATGTCCTTTATCTGGTCCAGAATCACACGTTGCATTTAGCTGGCATGCTTCTTTAATTTTCTTCAATCAGAGACAGTTTCCCAGTCTTTCTTTGTCTTTCGTAATGTAACTACTTTTGAAGAGTCTTGACGGTTATTTTGTAGAATGTCTCTTTATCTGGGTTCATTCATGTTTTCTCCTGATTTGATTCAGATTATGCATTTATGGCACAGATATCTCAAACGTGAGGTGCCCTCTCAGTGCATCATATCAGGAGTTAAATTACATTGGTATGTCTCATTACTTGGGATATGTAACCACTAGTTTAAAATGGTGTCTGCTAGCTCTTCTGTTGCTCTTAGCACATTTAGCCTTGTACTCTATATACTTTTGTCAGCATGTTAGGACGGGAGAGGATCAAAGCAATGATTTAGCAATAATATAAAAGTAACATAATATCAGGTAATTTATACTAAGGATTTAGCATATGCTAGGAACTACACACATTAGTTCATCTAATCCTTAAAATACCCCTTTACAGTTGACACTTTATCAGCTCCATTTTATCTTTTTGGAGAAGACATTCCTTGTTGACAAGTACTGTCTCGAGAAGAGGGAATACAACTTGCTCATTTTTATCCCACACAGAGCCTAGTACAGCACTCTACATAAAGTAAGGGGTAGAAAATATTTGTTAACTTAAATTGAAATGAAATGGAAGGCAGAATCTTGAGACTGTATAACTAATTAACATCAACAAAGGAGAAGGATTCCTGGGTAATTAGGAGGTGCTGAGTTTGTGGGAGGGGAACACATATAGGAAATGATTTCTTTTCAAAGGGGCAAAAAGTTGGAACTTTTGTTGGCCAAAGTATGAAGAGTGGCTTAAAAGTAAAGACTTGGGAGTACATTCACATTTATTTGGCAGAAAAAAAATCAGTAAAGGAGAAAAGGAGTGAAGTGTAAACAAGGTAGAAGAAGCAAGATAGTGTAGTCTTATGGCTAGACAGTTTTAAAATCTGAAATGAAGAAAATTAAGTGGGAATACACATAAAGCCATTCTTAAATTACAATGAATATTTTGGGAAAACTGTAAAAACACATTTGATGAAGTTGTTACTGGTTTTTAAAAATTTAGGCAATGCATAATTATCCATAGTAATGCAAAAGAACAATATCAAGCATAAATCAGAAGAATGGATGATTCTGAACACGTAGAAGTGACTATAAAGCACATTGTGTATGATTTCTGAGGCAGCATATTTCCCTTTCAATGACTTCTGAATTTAGATGAAGAACAGCTTTTATTTCTTAATACAAAACCTGAGTGCTGGAAGGGAAAGAAAACTGGAATTTGAAAAGTGGTCACATGTTTATAGTTGAGGGCTTATTATAAATATAAGACTGTTTCCCAGTGTTCTAAATGTAAGCCCTTTCTGGCTTTATCAACCCTCCAATTTTACAATAAAGGAGATCAGGTCACTGGACCAGAACTCAGACCTGGCTTCTATTCTTAGCATGACCACTAACTGTGTACTGAAGCGGGGAAATTCATTCTGGCCCTTTGAGCCCCAGACAAGGAGGTTATTAACTAGACAATTTCAATGATCCCCTCTGGAGTTAAATCTCTGAAGCTGGTTCTGTCGTTTAGGGAATGCTAGCTATATAACTGGTTTGCGTGACATACAAATTTTATTTACTAGATTATTTGATATATGTAAGTACTTCCTTAAAAGCAGACATTTCTAGAGAAAAATATAAGTGGAGAGATTCATTGCCAGAGTTACACAACATGGTAATTATAGAATTAAGAATTACAGGAATAGCTTTCTATTTAAAACAAGCTTGGAATTTTCCATTTGTTTGGGGTTTTCTCTGAAGCATTAAGAATGGCCCTTGCCAATTAGTTCTCTCTCCCTGTGTCATTGAATGAGCTGCCTTTGTGTGAAAGATTGGTCTTGGAAGCCCAAAGCAGCCAGGAAGAAAGGTGTGAAGCTAGAGTGCCCAGCAATTCTTCAGAGAGGACAGATGGAGTCAAGAACTAAAGAGGGGAGGAGCCTGACAAAGGAATGAAATTAATTTGGATGGGACCCACGGAGACTGGATGAAGTCAAATAGTTTATCATTAGAAGGGCTTATTTTGCATCCAAAGTAGTTTTCTTCTGAAAGAAGACCCCTTAATGATAGGAAACATTCTTCTTCCATGGCAGTCTCTGTTTTAAGTCTTTATTCTTGCCTCTTCCCTCCTCAACTTTGTTGTCCTTCATCCCCCTTTTCCCCACTCCCCTCCCATTTTTCTCCTTCCCTCCCCCTCTTAACAGTCTTTCATGATTAGATTAATTTGTTTGCCCAGACAAGGGGAAGAATAGTTTGCAGACTTGTAAGAACAGGCTTCCTTTCCCAGTGCACAATAAGCCGCAAAACATTGAACTCCTCTCACTGCCCTGTGAGCAAGAAAAAGGGACACTTAGTCCTAAAACAAAAGAAAAGACTCTGAGATCTTTTTAAATTGAACTAATGAAAGTCCTGCTATTGTGAGGAGAGAAGCGGGGTGTGTGTGTGTGTGTGTGTGTGTGTGTGTGTGTGTGTGTGTGTAGAAAGACTATAAGGTTCTGATAAAGATGGATGCCAAGGTTACAGAGGATAGGAGGGTAGAAGGAAGCACACAGGAGCCTTGAAGAAGGAGAGGTAGTTTGAGTTGAATATATGTCTGAAATAGTGCAATTTTCACACTATCAAGTTCATATTCCTAGGAAGAGGGAGTCTGGAGTAAGTCTGAGCAAGCTAGTTAACCTCCCTGAGTCTAAGTTTCCTAGGCACATTCACACTTTCTCACACTGTTTTTGGAGGGGCACATAATAAGTCATTCTTGTGCTAGTGCTTAGAGAGTTGTGTGATATTAGATACACTTTTGACTGTTAACTTGCCCATCTGTAACATGGGAATAATGATGGAGGGTTTTCATGGGAATTTAATGAGATAGAGCCTAGCATAAGGAAATACCTGATTCTTGTTTATTCTCTTATTTTCCCTTGGGTACAGGTTATCTTAAGTATTGGGAAATAATAAGTTAGTTTGTATTACTCATCTTTAATACTAGCCTAATACTAGCCTAAAAGCATAGTTAAGAGCTTAAACTTACTGAAAATCATAGAATGCATTATACAGTAAAATAGAAGAGCATTTAATGTGGTTTGTTGTGTTTAAATTATCAATTGGCCATTGATAACAGCTAACTCAGAGTTCACATATGAGCAAATGGTTAACAGAACAAAGTATCTAATTTGTGGTCTCATCTGCTTACATGATAATCAACTGGTGTCCTGTCGGCATCACCCAATGAGAATGGACACCCTTGTGATAGTTTGCACTACATATTCTCACTCATAGGTGGGAATTGAACAATGGGAACACTTGGACACAGGGCGGGGAACATCACATACCAGGACATGTTGTGGGTTGGGGGGATGGGGGAGGGATAGCATTAAAAGAAATACCTAATATAAATGTTGAGTTAATGGGTGCAGCAAACCAACACGGCACATCTATACATATGTAACACAGGTTGTGCACATGTACTCTAGAACTTAAAGTATAATAATAATAAAAAGAGAATGGACACCCATCACAGTGCTGCAGCAGGGCCTCTGAGGCCCCTCACTGTGACATGCCAGACATTAACCCTTGAATTGCCAGAGCCTGGGGAGCTTCAGGGCTCTGGGGAAACAGGAAGTTCCTTCAAGGGGTTGTGGGTAGTGACTGTTTAATAACTGGTATAAAAGTATTTTGATATTTTTTAAATGGAAGGGATAAGCCAGTGCAGAAAGACTAAGTATCCCAGCTCATCTGGAACTCCATAATAACTTAATGCAAACAAACAAAATATCACTACACCATCTCACTTCCCCCCGAACAACTCTCAACTCCTTGTAACATTGACTAGCAAATTTCTGAATGGGCTTTCAAGTCACAGAAGAACCTTATTCTTTTGATAGGACAATAGAATGAGGGAAAAACAGGTAAATTCTAAGATGGGATCTCAGAATAGGCATGGAACAGGTGGCTTCTGCTAAAAATTACCTACCCTGCTTTTAACACTTTTCCACTTAGTAGGAATCCATTTCCAAAAGTATTGCTGTGAGGTCTGGGCCTATCAATGGTTCTACTTCAGAGAGATTTAGTTAGTCAATTATGTTGAGGACCTGGGAACTTTGATTGGGATAGCGGTGTGAGGAGAGAAAAGAGATCATTTGGAAGGTAATTTACTTTAGAGGAAAGCAGACATGGTGGAAGAGACGCATTAGAACACATGGACATCCATGAAATAGTCCTAAAGTTACTGGCTGCCTAGTAGTTAGGGGAAAAGGATTTCCAAAAAGGAGGAGACTTCAAGTCCCCCTACCCTGATGACTGACCCTTTCCACACATCCCATGCTTTGGGCATGTGTGGCATCAGATGCAAATACAGGTTCCAGGATAAGAAACAGACTGGTCAAATGCACACGGCAGTTCTTGATGAAGCTGCAGCTGTGCTAGGTAGCATTATCTAATAGGAGTGTACCTGCAAACACAGATGAAAGAAAAGAGGTGGAAGGCAGCCAAGAATAATTTCTTTCTAATTGGGAAGAGAATTATAAATTTACCTATGACATTTAATGTCCAGGAACTTAGATTTGGGGGAAGATCACTTAGAGAGCAGTGAGGCTGGAAGAGAGGTAAGACAGAGTTATGTAGAGTCCTAAGCATTGTTTCAACTGGGAATACCCTGGAAGACAGTCAATAGCTAATTTACCAGCACCAATTGCTTCACCACTGAGATGGCCTACTTGGAGGGCAGCCTCACATGAAGAAATCTTGTTCAGTAAGGGTCAATTGCTAGGATTATGGCTCAGGGCACAAAGCTTCCAGCTGAAGTCCTTTGCAAACATAGATACTAGTTTAGTGTTGCAACTGAAATAAATTGTCATCAATAATAATGTTTATAATTAAAGTTCTATTGTGCTCTTTTCTTTCTTTATCCAGAATGCCTGAAAAAATGGGAATATTCTGGTGAATGGATTTTTTTAAAAGGGATTGTCTTTAGAACTATATAGGAAGCAACAATTACTAATAATTGAAAGATAATGAAATATGCTTGAAAGTACAGTAATTCTTTTGTGATTTTTAAGAAGCCCTTGAGGAACTCGTATTGCCTAAAACTAACGAGGGGCACCAAGTTCAGGATGTCAAATACTGTTCTTAATCTGATGGCACCAAAGAAATACACTTCAGAAAGTGGTTTTTAAATTGTTTTAGCTAAGATTTCTTTTTTCAGTGTTCTCAATACTAGAATGTAAAAGGTACATTAAAAACTATCAAATTTTAACACTTATGCTGAATAAAAAGTTGATCTTATTTTTGTGACAATTTTGGGTTGTGAGCTTGTTTGACCAAAAGATGGCTTTTATCCTAATTTAAGAGACATTATTTCTTGATGTACTAGAGTAATTGTTTGAAAACCAAAATCAGAAGAGTTTTCAACAGAACTCAGAGCTTATTGACTCCTAAACTTGTATTTGGTATAAATCTATTTCCTTAGAAGGGATCTATTTCCTAGTAATTTTAATAGTTATTTTAAAAATTGAGATATAATTTTAGCTTAGGACTGTCTTGGCAATGCGGGCTCTTTTTTGGTTCCATATGAACTTTAAAGTAGTTTTTTCCAATTCTGTGAAGAAAGTCATTGGTAGCTTAATGGGGATGGCATTGAATCTATAAATTACCTTGGGCAGTATGGCCATTTTCCCGATATTGATTCTTCCTATCCATGAGCATGGAATGTTCTTCCATTTGTTTGTGTCCTCTTTTATTTCATAGTGCAGTGGTTTGTAGTTCTCCTTAAAGAGGTCCTTCACATCCCTTATAAGTTGGATTCCTAGGTATTTTATTATGTTTGTAGCAATTGTGAATGGAAGTTCATTCATGATTTGGCTCTCTGTTTGTCTGTTACTGGTGTATAAGAATGCTAGTGACTTTTGCACATTGATTTTGTATCCTGAGACTTTGCTGAAGTTGCTTATCAGCTTAAGGAGATTTTGGGCAGAGATGATGGGGTTTTCTAAATATACAATCATGTCATCTGCAAACAGGGACAATTTGACTTCCTCTTTTCCTAATTGAATACCCTTTATTTCTTTCTCTTGCCTGATTGCCCTGGCCAGAACTTCCAACACTATGTTGAATAGGAGTGGTGAGAGAGGGCATCCCTGTCTTGTGCCAGTTTTCCAGGGGAATGCTTCCAGTTTTTGCCCATTCAGTGTGATATTGGCTGTGAGTTTGTCATAAATAGACCTTATTGTTTTGAGGTATGTTCCATCAATACTGAATTTATTGAGAGTTTTTATCATGAAGGGCTGTTGAATTTTGTCAAATGCTTTTTCTGCATCTATTGAGATAATGATGTGGTTTTTGTCTTTGGTTCTGCTTATATGCTGGATTACGTTTATTGATTTGCATATGTTGAACCAGCCTTGCATCCCAGGGATGAAGCCCACTTGATCATGGTGGATAAGCTTTTTGATGTGCTGCTGGATTTGCTTTGCCAGTATTTTATTGAGGATTTTTGCATTGATGTTCATCAGGGATATTGGTCTAAAATTCTCCTTTTTTGTTGTGTCTCTGCCAGGCTTTGGTATCAGGATGATGTTGGCCTCATAAAATGAGTTAGGGAGGATTCCCTCTTTTTCTGTTGATTGGAATAATTTCAGAAGGAATGATACCAGCTCCTCCTTGTACCTCTGGTAGAATTTGGCTGTGAATCCGTCTGGTCCTGGACTTTTTTTGGTTGGTAGGCTATTAATTATTGCCTCAATTTCAGAGCCTATTATTGGCCTATTCAGGGATTCAACTTCATCCTGGTTTAGTCTTGGGAGAGTGTAAGTGTCCAGGAAATTATCCATTTCTTCTAGGTTTTCTACAGTGAAATGCACAGATCTTTAGTTTCCCATTTTGGAATTTTTACATATTTATACACTACTGTAACCACCACCTAATTAAGATATAGAACATCTTTACCACCCGAGAAATTTCACTTATCTGCTTTGCCAGTCAAGCCCTGCCACTTTCCCTCCCTCAAAGCAAATGCTGTTCTGATTCCTATCAATATGGATTCCCTTTCTGTAGTATAGTACTACAGTGTGGGAGATTGAAGATGCCCATAGACTTTTTTTTTTAAACAGGCTTGCTCTGTCGCCTGGGCTGGAGTGCAGTGCCGCAATCTTGGCTCACTGCAACCTCCACCTCCCCAGTTCAAGCGATTCTCCTGCCTTAGTCTACCCGATTATCTGGGGCTACAGATGTGCACCACCACACCTGGCTAATTTCTGTATTTTTAGTAGAGCTAGGGTTTCACCATGTTGGCCAGGCTGGTCTCGAACTTCTGACCTCAGGTGATCCACCTGCCTCAGCCTCCCAAAATGCTGGGATTACAGGCGCAAGCCACCGCGCTCAGCCCCCCATACGCTCTTTGACATTCTTTCCATCACAAAGTGGGATCTACGTCCCCTAGCTTTGAGTATACAATAAGAGCTTAACTAATGGAATACAGTAAAAGTTATGCTGTGCCAGTTTTCAGGCCTGTGCTTTAAGAAACTGGCAGCTTCTGCTTCCTGAATCTTGGGATACTCTCTCTTAAAGCCCAATTGGCATACTGTGAGGAAGCCCAAGTACCCCACAGAGAAACCCATGAGGAAAGAAACTGAGGCCCGAGCCAACAGCCCTGGCTGAGTTTCCAGTCAACACCCAACACTAATTTTTCAGCCATATGAGTGAGCTATGTTGGAAGTATTAATAGTTCTGACAGTCTCTGTAGAGCTGCCTAGCAGATACTGTATGGAGCTGAGATGAGCCACTCTCATGAATCTTTGTTCGAATTGCAGATTTGAGGCCAAAATGGATAATGTTTGTTTGTTTGTTTAAACCATTAAGTTTTGGATGGCCTGTTTCACAGTAGGTGACTAGAACATTTATATAAATAGAATCCTACCACATGTACTTAAAAACAATCTGACTATAGGCCGGGCGCGGTGGCTCAAGCCTGTAATCCCAGCACTTTGGGAGGCCGAGACGGGCGGATCACGAGGTCAGGAGATCGAGACCATCCTGGCTAACACGGTGAAACCCCGTCTCTACTGAAAACTACAAAAAAACTAGCCGGGCGAGGTGGCGGCGCCTGTAGTCCCAGCTACCCGGGAGGCTGAGGCAGGAGAATGGCGTGAACCCGGGAGGCGGAGCTTGCAGTGAGCTGAGATCTCCAGCCTGGGTGACAGAGCGAGACTCCGTCTCAAAAAAAAAAAAAAAAAAAAAAAAAAATCTGACTATAATGGTCAGTTTCATGTATCAACTTGAATGGGCCATGGGGTGCCCAGATTAATTATTATTTCTGGGTGTGTCTGTGAGGATGCTTCTGGATGAGAATAACATTTGAATAGGCGGGCTCAGTAAAGGAGATTGTTATTCCTAGTGTGAGTAGCCATCATCCAATCCATTGAGAGCCAGAATAGAACAAAAGGTGGAGTCAGGAAGAATTTACCGCCTTTTTTTTCTGCCCAACTACTTGATCTGGAATATCTCATTTCATCTTCTCCTGCGCTTTGACTGAGATTTACACCATTGTCTCCTCTGGTTTTCGGGCCTTTGGACTTGGTCTGAATTACACCACTGGATTTCCCAGGTCTCCAGCTCACAGATGGCAGATGCTTGGACTTCTTGACCTCCATAGTCATATGAGCCAATAGCTCATAATCTCCCATATATATTCCATTGGTTCTATATCTCCTGTTTGTTCTGTTTCCCTGTAGAACCCTAACTAATACACTAACTTCCTTAGCTCAGCGTTTTAAAAAGTATGTGCATGTCACTGCATGTACTGGTAGTTTATTCCTTTTTATTGCTAAGTATTATCCCATTAAATAAATATACCACAATTTGTATATCAATTTTTATGTTGAAGGAGATTTGGATTGTTTCCAGTTTTTGCCTACTGTGAATGATGTTGCTGTGAACATTCATATGCAAGTTTCATGTGGATATTTGTTTTTATATCTCTTGGGTAAATATTTGGAAGTGGAATTGCAGTGTTATATAGTACATATAAGTTAAAGTATTTTACTTAATAAAAAAAGTGCCGAATCTTTTCCCAAAGCTGCTGCCAAATTTTATAGTTCTATCAGCAATGTTATACGAGTTCTTGTTTCTGTACATTCTTTGCATACTTTTATATTGTCAATCTTTTAAATTTTAACCATTCTTGTGGGTGTTCAATAACATCTTATTCTTATAATTTGCATTTTTTCAATGAGTAATAATGTCAAGTACTTTTCATATTCTTATAGCCATTTGGATCTTCCTTTGAGAAGTGTCTGTGCAAGCTTTTCTTTTTCATTTTGAATTGGGTTGTCTTTTTATTACTGAGCTATATGAGATTTCTATATATCCTGATATCAGTTGCTTTCTATTTATAGGTTTTGTGACTATATTCCCCTAGTGTGTGTCTTATTCATTTTCTTAATATTAATAGTATCTTTTGATAATTAGAAAACTTTTATTTCAATTGAGTCTAATTTATCAGTTTGTTATAATTAGTGCTTTTTATGTGCTAAGAATTTTTTCCTAGCCTAAGTCGTGAAGATATTCTCCTATATTTTCTTTTAGAAGCTTCACAGTTCATATTTTAAATCTATAATCCGCTGGGTGCGGTGGCTCAAGCCTGTAATCCCAGCACTTTGGGAGGCTGAGACGGGCGGATCACGAGGTCAGGAGATCAAGACTATCCTGGCTAACACGGTGAAACCCCATCTCTACTAAAAATACAAAAAACTAGCCGGGCGAGGTGGCGGGCGCCTGTAGTCCCAGCTACTCCGGAGGCTGAGGCAGGAGAATGGCGTAAACCCGGGAGGCGGAGCTTGCAGTGAGCTGAGATCCAGCCACTGCACTCCAGCCCGGGCAACAGAGCAAGACTCCGTCTCAAAAAAAAAAAAAAAATATATATATATATATATATATAATCCAACTCAAATTACATTCTGTACATACCATAAGTTAGAGGCCATGTTTATTTTTTCCCCAAAGGATAACAGCTCTAGCACCACTAAGTAGAAAGAATTTCCTTTACTCACAGGATGTTTTTGCCTCTGTTGAAAATTGATTGTATATGTGTGTGTCTCTTTCTATATTCTCTCATCTGTTTCACTGATCTACTTTTCTAATTCTATATCAATGCCACACTATCTTGATTAATGTAGCTTATAGCAAGCCTTGAAATCAGGTAACATAAGTCCACCAACTTTATTTTTTTCCAAATTGTTTTACTATTACCTATCTTTTGTATTTTCATGTACATTGTAAAATTAGGTTGTCAATTTGGATTTTGACTGGACTGTGCTGAACCTATAAATCAATTTGGGGACAGTCAACATCTTAAAAATATAGAGTCTCTCATCAGCGAACATAGTGTATCTCTCTTTTTACACAAATGTTTATTCTGTCTCACAAAGGTGTTTTCAGTGTAGAGGTTTTGAGAATCTTTCATTATATTTTTAATGATTGATTTTAATTAATTGTTCAAAAGTAGGTATTGAAGCACCTATGTGTCATACACTGTTTCAGGTGCATTAGACACAAGATCAGCAAGTCTTCTGTTTTCATTCTGGAAGGAAAGACAAAAACAAACAATAAACATATATGCAACATAGCTTTGTATAGTAATAAAGGCTATAAAGGAAATAATGCTCCATAAGAAATAGAAGCATGGACATGTACATATTTGATGGGGTCATCAGGGAGCATCTGTCTGAGAAAGTGACAATTGAACAGAGGCTTAAATGATGTTAAGGAGCAAGTCATAGTAAATATCTGAGGGAATAACTTTCTGGACAGAAGAAATAACGGACAGAAATAAGCTTGGTATATTTTGACAACAGCCAGAAGAATTGCCAGTAGTTTCACAATGTAATTTTAAGATATTCTCATCTGATTCCTTCTATTTTCTCAAGGAATAAGAATTGAGATGATTATTTGATAATGAGTGGGACAGATATTGGAGAGAGGAGAAATACAAAATGTTCTTTTGAGAAATGAGAGAACAGTAATACAAGAAAAGTGTGACAGTATTGCTTGGGCACTTGGGAGTGTTCTTTGAGATCTGGATCATGAATTCAATAGTACTTAGTAATGATTGTGTATTGTATTGCAGGAAAATTCATCTGTTAGAGAGCAGATGGAGATTTGGTGTGGAGTTGGGTTTAACTAGCACTGAGTTTGTTTCCTTTTCCTAGTAAGAATGCCATAGAAGGAGATGAGGAGAAGAGTTTAGAGTACATTCAATGGGATGATTACAGTGATGATTAATGGAAATCAAGCTGGGAGCAGTGAGAATATAAAGGGAATGAGAAAGTTTTAAAAATTTGCCAACGGACTGGAGAACCAACTACCTTTGGAGTTCGGATGTTGAAATAGATGATCTGGAAAGACAGAAATTGGTAAAGTGTAGGCTGTTTGAAGATTTTGGAAGTGGCAAAGTGAGTACTGATACTGAAAAGTTCCAAGAGATAGCCTTGTGACTGGATTGCCACAGTGAGGAGGAGAAAATAAATTGTTGAAAGTGAGGGAGTTAAGGAACAAGAAGAGTGTTAAGTGGATATTGACATGAATATGGAACTCACTAAGAATGACAAGAGAAATAATAGTGGAGGGAATGATAAATGAGAAAGAGCGATCCAAAGGTTGATGGTTATGATAACAAAGAATGGTACCCAGGGGTACAGTATGATGGAAAGTGCTTTAAAGGTCAGGAGTTTTGGGGCTGAGTGTAGTGGCTCACGCCTGTAATCCCAGCACTTTGGGAGGCTGAGGCAGGAGAATCACTTGAGTCCAGAAGTTGAGATAAACCTGGGCAACATGGCAAAACCCCATCTCTACAAAAAAATATAAAAATTAGCTGGGTGTGGTAAAACGTACCAGTAGTCCCAGCTATTCAGGAGGCTGAGATGGGAAGATCGCTTGAGCCTGGGAGTTCAAAGCTGCAATGAGCTATGATTGCGCCAATGCACTCCAACCTGGGTGACAAAGTGAGACCCTGTCTAAAAAAAAAAAAAAGAAAGAAAGAAAGAAAAAATCTAGGGAAGAGCTAGAGAAGAATTATAAGAGTGAGTTTCCGATAATACATTGCAAAAGTTTGGGAGGCCAACAAGAGATTTTGGAATAGGGATAGACATAGCTCTATGAAGGGATAAAGTGTGGATAAAGAAGGATGATCTGAGAAGTCTGGACTTCTAGCAGTGCCTGAGATAGATAAAGTTGTGAGGCATGATGAGTTTCCTTCAGATGATTTCTTTTGGGAAGGTGTATGATCAGTTCTAATCATAAGACACTTATGCTATTTGTGGTGGTAAGTGAGATGGTATTGAAGTCAGGAGAGGCACAGTTGCACCAGGAGCACTTAGAGCTCTGTAGGCCTCTCTTACATTGGTAAAATGCATGATGAATGAAAAAAAATTTCATAGACCTGACACACTTGTCAGTGGACATAAAAAGAAAGAGAATCATCAGTTTGTATTTATAGATTTTAAAATGGTTTGTTACTTCTAAAAGAGAGGCTTGGGCATGCAAGAGGACTTGAAACGAGTTGAGACACATTATTGGTCAACTGTTAGGATGTCTTCCTTTTAATTATTCCAAGTATTAGACACCATTTAAAATGGTATAAAAGATCAGTGCAGTAATCCTACCAAAATAAAGACTGACAATAAACACTATTATATATATAAATAATAATAATATTTGAGATTATTAATAACTATTATTATTTGCACATATATCTCATTAGAGCACATTATATCATCACACAAGCCAAGCTTATTGTTTGCAATATAATCTTTAACACTTATGAAAAAATTGTAGTTGCCCACAAAGATTTTAAAAAACATATCCTTTGTGCTTATGTTTATTCAAAGGTTTAAAATCTATTTCTTCAACTGTTTAAATCTATGTTCTTCAAGTGTTTAGCTTTAATCCAAGAAACACCTTTCTTATCCGGATTTACTCTTTGATTTTTCTTTATCAGCTTGAGACAGGGAAAAAATGTCTGTAATTATGAAGACAGAAAAAAATCTGTATTTATTACTAATCTTGTGTTCTAGGCTGGAAAACGGATATCTTATATTAATACTTGGGTAAATAAAAGAAAGTTTTCCTATATGACTGTATCTTGGAAAGCAGTTGTTTCCCTATTTTCTCCTTTTCTGCTTGTTCCCTTTTGGGGAGCAGCTCTTCTGTCTTATGGTTTAGATGATTCTCTTTCAGCAGCTGCCCTGCAAATTTATTTCTCTGCTTAAAACCCCTTTCTCTCTGCTCAGCAGCTCCTTTCTACCTGACACTCAGATGTATGAACTTAGATGTTTTTTTCTCTTTGCAAGTTAAACATGTAAAAGACAAAAATAGAAAAGCTCATTAATCGATGTAAGGAAAACATGTCAGAGAGAGAAAAAGAAGTTATGTTATAAGGGCAACCACGGCGTTGATTTTTAGCAAGTTGACCCAGGATCATCCTTCATCAAATAGCTGTAATGTAGTTCAGAGTTTGGATCATGCAAATATTATGAAACACTTATTTGACTTATACATTTATTATTAATGAATGATAATATTAGTAATAAACTTGAACTAGATTCAGCTGCTTCATTTGGCAATATAATACAAATAAATCCCATGTTCAGATAAATAGGAAAAAAGCAATAAAAACAATTTGCCAAAGGGCCTATTTCCCACTTGATACGACAGCTTTCTTAATATGTTTTCTAAGCCTTTACTCATTTTCTCATTTATTGCAACAGTTTCTGGTTTGGGAAGTAAACAAGGTTACATACAAAATTGTAATTAAATTTTTCTTCAAGTTCAATCACCAAAGAGTTGGGCTTAGAGGCAAAGCAAATGTTTAATGGTATAGCAAATGGGAATCTTCTTAATTTATTCAGAAGAATAAAATAAACCTGGCCTGGAAAATCTGAAATGGGAGAAGAAGTTGTAGCCTTGCTAAATCTGTCTCACAGGTGAGTAAATATAATAGAGAATGCATTTTCCTTTTAGTGCTGTCTAGGGCAATTTTTTGAGATATTAATTTTTAATTTGTTCTATTGTTTTTCTATTGTTCAATTCCTAGAAGGTAGCAAAGTCTTCATACTCACTTGCCTCCGGGAAGGATTGTGTCACAGAGTAAAAGAAGAAATTGCTTATAGACTACAAAGGCTGACATGGAGGTAGAAGAACCACATGGAGCTTGGAAAATGGGAATCTCAGTAATACCATAGTGGCTGTGAGTCTGCAGGGGGTCCTCCAATGCTTTTGTTCTTGTTAAAACCCCAAGGACCTTTGAAAGAGAGTGGGGAGGGGAATCCTCCAAATACCTAAGATTAAATTTCCCACTGGCTTGGTAGGATGGAACTTGTAAATGAAATTAAATTTATTTATATTATTATTGTTGTTATAATTATTATTATAATTTATTTTTGACCTTAGGCACCAAATAAGACCAATCATAATTTTTGGTTCATAACATACTTGCCATCATTGCTTACTTCTGGCCTTCATTTATTTTATTTATTTAATTTTATATATCCATCGACAATGTGATGAAGTTATATCAATTCACTGCCTGAATCAAGAATTGGAAAGTTATTAATAACAGATATACACATGTATGTTCCTCCCTACTCCATTTTTAAAAACCTGCCCTTGAAGTAGCTATTATTTTCAATTTTATTTTTATCCTTATTCTGCCTTAAACATTATTGTGTTTGTGTGTATGTGTGTGTGTAGTCCTAAAAATATTTTGCTTAGTTCAAAATGTATGGATCTTCTTGGATTTGCTCTTCCACTCTTCATTTTCATAATAGGATTCATTCATGTATTACATGTTGCTTGGTTCATTAATTTCCATTGATATTTAATGTGTCTGTGATTATGCCACAGTTTATTTAAACTTTTGTTAATGAGTATTTGGATAGCTTCCAGATTTGTGCTATCATGCACACTGCTGCTTTCTGGTACACATTTGCTAAACTTCTCTTGGGTAAATACCTAGAAGTGGAATTGCTGGCTCACTGGGTATGCAAATATTCAACTTTATAAGATAAAACCAAATTGTTTTCCCAAGTGATTATTCTAATTTACATCCTGTCAACAATGTGTGAGAGTTCATCAATCTACAGTCTCTGGAATACTTGGTATTGCCAGTTTTTCAGTTCTTGCCTATTGGATGCATGTAAAATAATATTTCCTACTCTTTGTTTCACATTTCCCTGAGTACAAGTTAGATTGAGCAACACTTCATATGCTTTTTATTAACACATATTTTCTCTTCTGCGAAATGCCTATTCAGGTCTTCTGCCTAGTGTTCATTTATTATTGACTTATAGGACTTCTTTAAATATAAACGGTATCACAATTTTAATCTTTTCTATTAAATGTTTTTGCAGCAGTTTAAGAAATTATTCTTCACCTTAAATTCAGAAAGATATTCATCTATATTTTATCTTATAATTTTAAACTTTTTATTTCAACAGCACATCACCATTTTTACACATCATGTAGGAGTTTCTAACTAGTTCCATAAATGAAGAAATGAATTAAAAGTTATAGGGCTAAGAAAGGAGAAAAAAACCTGTTATTTTCAGATGACATGATTGTCTGCTTGAAATCCTCCCAAATTGAGCAAACAAATATAAATATAATAGGAAGTTGAGCAAAGTGGATGAACAAAAAATTGTTATAGAAAAGTTGATTATACTTGTATAAATCAGAAGCAAACAGAATAATAACTATGAACACAATTTACAACCAAAAGTATAAAGTACAATACTTAGGAATAAAGCTAACGAAAGATGTATAAACCTGGATGTAGAAAACTATAAAACATTTCTGAAGAATATTTTAAAAACACTAATAAATGGAGATGTATCCCTGGATCAACAGGAAGATATCATTAAGACCTTAATCTTTCTCATACAGATCTACAGATTTAATGTAACTCTAGTCAAAATCCAAACGGATTCTTTAACTAAAAAAGGTCCAAAATAGCCAAAATACTTCTTTAATAAATGAAAATATGTAGATAGAGTTGCTCTTATGAATACAAAGACATATAGAGCTATACTAACTGGCATGTGTTACTCACACAGAAAAGAGAAATTCATGCATGAAATAGGATACAGAACTCAATAAAGGACTCATATATATAACTTTGATAGAGGTGGCATGAAAGAACACTTGGGAAAGGAGTTATTATTCAATAGTTACAGCTGAAAAAGTTGGTTGCCTACATAGAAAAAGCATGAAAATTGATCTTTACCTCATACACAAAACAACTTTACACAAATTAGGAACTTAAATGGCAAAGGCAAAAATAACAACTTTTTAATAGAGTTAATTTGTTTTAGAGAAAGTAAAATCATGTGACAGTTCGTTTCTGCACACCCAAATTTGCAGTACCATCTTCATATCTGGTTTACTTTTAAGTATTGAGCCCATATTTATTATTGGACACAGACTCTAAAGGAATCTCTTGAATAAAAAATTCTCACGTTTTTGTTTCTTTGTAATAAATAATGCCCACCCTTTTTCCCATTGCTCTCTCATTTCCAATCCTTCTGATTACCAGGAAAGAAAATCTTAAATTAGGTATTCATGTTTTTAACCTTTGCAATGTTTTTATGAGAAAAAGAAGGGTATACCCACGGGAGATAAAGGGATGTTGGAGCAGTGTTGAGGAAAGCAGGAGGCAGCAAATATGAAAAAACTGAAATCTGAGTATGTATTGAGTTCTTACTTGAGGAAGATATTGTACGTTGACTCTCCTAACACCCATTCCAACTTCTTTTTACTTGCTTCCCTCCATTTTGGAAGCTTAAAAGCTAAAAGCTCATCTTTTCAGATTACTTTTTACTTAGAGGTGGTCATGTGACCCAGTTCTGGCCAATGAGGCATCAGCATTGAAAGACTTCAGTACTCTCAGTTAGGCCTGCCTCTTCTCTTTCTTCCTTTCCACTGCCCAGAATGTATAAGCCATCCGAGAGTTGAAGCAGCCCTTACTAAGGATGATGGAGCAGAAAAGCAAGAAGCCTCTTTTCTCGAAGGCATCCTTGAGCCCCTACACACGCCCTAGACCTACCTACAACTTTTTGTTACATAAGTGAAATAAACCTGTTTCTAATAAGTTACCATTGATTGAGCTTTCTCATACTCATTACTGAACGAAATCCTAATCAACAGAGTTCTAATTCATATATGTGTACCTGAATACGGTGATTATCATTCATTAATATGAGTGCATACAACTTCAGTATACCTTTCTCAGAATTTAACAGTTCCTGTAGACAAAGATTAAGTAGTAAAGATAAAGAGAAATTTAATCATACAATTAATACATTCAAGTAATAGGCATAAGTAGGCACTTCTATTCCTCAAAAAGAATAAATTGTGTATACTCTGGAAGTTTCACAAGAACTGATCGTGAATTTGATGACAAAAATTTTTAATGGTACTGTCAGCTTTTCATGGGTCACATTCTCTAGTCATGTACCTATAATCTTTGAAATAAATAGTAAATAAGCAAATATAAAATTCTGATTTCTTGGAAACAAACTTCTAGAAATATTATGTTGGGTTAATGAGAAAATGAAAAAGGAAATTACATGCTATCTGGGAAACAATGAAAATGAGAATACTTCATCCCAGAAGCTGTGATACACAGCAAAAGGGACTCGAGATAAAACTAATAGTCCTAAATTTCCTCAATGTTCATAAGGAAAAATAAAGGGATTAGAAATTTGAAAAGAAGCACAAACCCTTCACACACACACACAAAAAGAAAATAAAGGAAAATTTAAAATATAAACTGGATTTAATAAAATTTAAAAACAAAACTTCATAGGAAAATAAAAAATAACTCTAAAAGATTTTTTTGTAAACAATAAAACGATAAGCTGGATTATTTAAAAAAGAGAGAAAACAAAAATATGTAAAATTAGGAATGAGAAAGTAGATGTAAGTATGAATATAGAAGAGATTGAAATGAATTACAGAAGACTGCATCTATTTTGACAATGAATTTGGAGACCTAGAGGAGATGGATGATTTTCTAGCAAAAGATAAAATACCAAATTTGACCTAAGAAGATGTAGGATCCTTGAATAGAGCAATTACCAAAGACAAGATTGAAAAGGTGAATAAAGATGTACCATTCAAATACACACCAGGGCCAGATGGTTTCTCAGCCAAGTTTTATATAACCTTTAAAGAAAAGTTATTCCTTTTAGAAATAGATTATTTAAACTATGTCAAGCCATAGAAGAAGCTAGAAATCATTCTCATTTATTTTATAAATCTCACAAAATAACAAAACTTTATCAGGTACCAATATAGTTCCCAAATAAAATGAAACTCATTTATTAACATAGGCAAAATTATAAATAAAATATTGGCAAGTAGAATATATCAAAAGAATAATATATTATTACAAAAGTAACTCAGGAATTCAAAGGCAATTCAATATCAGTATAAACAAGTTTAAGAGGGAAAGATCATGATATAAACAGTGCTGAAGAGGCATTTGATAAAGCACTTTTTCCTAATAAAAATTTAATAAAATTAGAAAAAAATCCTACTTAAATGTACTAACATGTTTTACTATATACCCATAGTAAATACCATTCTAAATGGAAAACTAATTCTAACTCATGAAAACTTTCAAATCAAATTAATAATAAAAATAAACAGCTAGCACTTCTTTAGTGTTTACTATGTGCGGGCATGGTTTTAGGTACTTTACATATGTAAATTTTCAAAAAAAATATACAATACCATACAGTGTCATAATCCCCACATTGCAGATTGGAACACTGAAGAACAGAGAAGTTGAATAACTTGCCCAGTAGCAAGTGGTAAATTTGTGATTCAAAGCAGTTGTTCTCCACAAATTGCAGCTGTGCTCCACAAATTGTACTTTTAGCCACTATGCTATATAGTTTTTGTACCTAACCAGAGATTCGTATCATTGTTACTTTTCAACATTTTTGAAGTGCTCATAACTGTAATAAAAGTACAAAATGAAAGAAATATTAATGTTGGAAAATAGGGATAAATCAACATTTTTCAGATTGCATTTCTTGAAAACCAAAGAACATCTAGGAAAATACTACTAAAATTAATACAGAAATTTGGTAAGGTAGCTGGACAAAAGGTGAGCAAAATTGGTTTCCTCTACTCTTGCAATACAAAACCTAGAAATGGAAATGAGGGAAAGTATTTTGCTCACTACAGTCAGATGCAGAAACATAAACACTTATACACGAATAAAATAATTTTTAAAATTGACAAAATTTTGATAATAAAAGCACGGGATTGATATGAAAAACTATAGTCTTAGAAAATATACGAAGAAGATTTAAACAAATGGAAAAAATATCAAATTGAAAGATTATTACTTAATATCTCTATCATCCAAAATTACTATGTAATTTTAGTAAAATTGTAGTAACAAGATATTTGGGGCATTGGATAAAATAATCTTAGTATACATAAAAGAAAAATACCCCCAAATAGCCAGGAAAAATGTTAAATGAATGAAGAGTGTATGGAAAATTTCCTTACCAGGTATTCAACATAATCAGTATGGGTATAGGGAGAGACAAATAGTTTGAAACTCAAAAATAAATCTCAGAGTATATGATAATTTTATGTTTTATGAGTGAGGGATGAATTTAATGGGAAAAGGATGAATAATAAATGGTAATGTCACAATTGCCAATCTAACTAGAATAAAAAATTTAGAGTTGTCTTTAATTGGCCAGTCTGTAGTTTTTTCAAATGGCAGACCAAATAGCCAGGCCATTGCCAACAACCCAAGAATTAGCCAAAACATAACAAAATTCATCAAAAGAGGTACCAGTTCAAGCTATGAGAATGGCCTGGGTTCTACCTACTGAGTGGCATAACCATGCCCATTTTTAGTTTTCCATAGCTGGTGTGGGGGTTGAAAAGCTGTTGATTCCAGTGGACACTGTTAGGTTTCAGCTCAGCCAAACTGTTAGTGAACTAGGTCCAGGTACTTTGGTGAACCTCAGTGCATGGAGAGACCCACTGAACCTGCAGTTTCCTTCAGGTGACAGAGTAGAGAGTAAAGTTTCTCCCAAGGAAAGAGCTGCCATTTTTTTTCATGTAATGTTGAGATGTCACTCAAACTGTGCCAGATATGGTCTTCAATATACTATTTCCATGTGACAATCAAGGCTTGTTAGGCCCCTCCCATCTTTTTGCTGAATATGAATTGTTCTACTTCAAAATGAAAATATGAGGCCCTAGAAAGTCATAAGCTCTCCATAGTCAGGCATTCAGTTTCAACAATTGCTCACTAGCAAGCTGGGGTGCTCTTGGTAACCATTTCAAGGAGGAAACAAGTTTAAAGTCACAAGGGACACCTTTGGGTAGTGACTGCCTCTCTTTGCCAGAGGCTTCACTTGAAAAAATCATCAGTCTCAGAGATATGAAGTTCAAAAGGGTTATCAGGAGTATGGGGCCCAAAGGTTGAGACCCAGCCACAGCTTTCTAGACCACTTCCAATGCCATCTATTGGTGTGGGCCCAGACTCAGGATGCTGATATAAACATCCAAGTGGAATGCCCAAGTGAGCACATACTGTCTCCAAAGTATTGAATAAGGTGTTGTTCTCCTTTCTGGTGGCTGGAGGCCAGAGGCAGCAGTTTTTCCTTGACTATCAGAGGCATTGAACATTCTGATTCTGCCTACATAATCCCAAGAAGCCTTATTCACCCAGAAGATCCCTGAATTTTGTTAAGGTTCATCAGTCACCTCTGCCAGCACAAGTGTGGTAACACTGCAGGTAGAGTGTTTGAAACTGGATCTTCTCACTTGTCAACTAAATAATATTGTCTATATAGTGAAAGCTTTGAATATCAGAGGGTAGAGGCATTAGTACTAATCCTGACACACCCACTGGTGGTAAATGGTAGGGGAGTTTAGGTACCCCTGGGGGAATATTGCAAACCAGTGGGCCAGAAAACAAGGTGCTGGCAATGTCTAAGACATTATATCAAGTGCCATGTATAGTAGATGTCCAGTAAATGTCATTAGAGTTATAAGGTCTATATACAGCCACGGATTTGGGAATAACAGCTGAATTCAATAAGTCTCAAGCCCCCACTGGCCTTTTACACTGACCATATGGAGTTATTATTTTGAGCTATTGCATCTCTTACTACCCGCTGCTGCCTTTAGAATAAGGCTTCAAGGCTGTGATTTCCCTTTTGCCTCCTGGGATACTATACTATTTCTCTTGGACCTGGGAGGAGACAGGGAGATGATTTGAGGAGAACTTTACAGGTCCCTTTAGCACTTCTCTATATGCTGCTTTTCCCACTTGGGAGACTCCCTCTAGTAATTATGGGATAGGAAAGTACAAGCGTATAACACCTCAATTTTTACTATACATGCAGATGTAGAAGCAATAGTAACAGTACATTCAGTTGGCCCAAAGTTCCTTAAGGTGCCATGAAGTATTTTCTTCCTCACCATGTACCCAGCCCAAACCCCATTAACTGAATCTAAATGCCTATTCCTTCCCCACTTTCAAGTAGGATAGTGACTTGATTGTCTATTGCCAAGATAATCATGCAAGTTAGAATCCCTCCCACCCTGAAATTCCCCCCACGACATTCAAACTGGTGTGCATGGCTTTTGCCTTGCCCTTGGCAACAGGGAGACTTGGCCTCACCACTAACCATTTTTCTCCTTAAAACAGCTGAGATAGGGGTCTGAGGGAGGGAGAGGATGACAGAGAATAGTGGGAGAGAGCAGCAATATGACATTGATCAAGGTTTTACATTTACATTTGGCTTCAAACAGCACAGCAGCTGCTAGCAGCTCAAACAGAAAAACTTACAAATTTTTTTGCTCTTATCCCACTCCAAGCCCCATGTTGAGTAGCAAGATCATTATTAGTGATACTACTGCTTTGGGGATCCCTTGACACTATAGTCACATTGTTTTTTGAATGGGACAGTCAGATTTGCACCCTTTGTAGATTTGTGGTTAACTCACACACAAACAACTTTTTAAAAAGAGGTACACTTTAATCTGGGTCAATTGCTGCCTTATTATTATGATAACATCTCTTAACATAAAGACATAAAACATATGTCCAGTTTTAACATAAGGAGTAGAAGAGTTTTCCAGAGGAATGAGACTAATCATGAGAATATATCTAGAGTCCTTTGGGTTAGTTTCTCATTCTCCATTTGATTCATCAGCACTGTAAACCCAATTTAGGGCAGAAAGAGCCTGAATACTAGTCAATGACTCCTCTGTGATTTTCTCTTGAAGTTTGTCTTTCTCAAGGATATCCCCCAAGAGGGTCAAAGGTCTCTCATAGCAGCCAAGACCCTCTGAAAAAACTCAGTCTTTTTCCTGCCATTTGAATGGATCTAAGATTGGCTTGATGGCCTGCAGAGGGGGCTGAGACATACAAGATGTTCCACTTTAGTCATTCATCCTTAGCAAGCATTATGCATCTGACACCCTCAACTCCCAGATGACCCAGCAGAAGCACTAACAGCCTGGTTTTCTGCCACAAGGATTGCAGATTTGCCTCCTTTCACACTCCAGTCGATGCTTATCTCTGTCATCTGAAAGAGGCAGAACCTTCACATCAGGATGAATCTTAGGACTAGTTGTCACAATGTAGAGGACTTAAGGCTGACCGCCCAACTGGTAAGAAAGTTCATCTACTGGTAGAACATCTCTGCACCTTTTGGGCAGTCAGTTGTCTCTGAATTAATTTCCCAATACTTATTCTGCAAACATTTCCTTAATTTTTCCTCATTAACAGGCATTAAGGTGGAGGACCACTTATTGACCAAATACATTTGGTCAGCATATTCACTATATTATGAAAGTCCTTTAATTGGTCTAAAAGGTCCTCCCCTCTCTTCCACAAAAACATGTCTCTATCAGCGTGCCATCCTTATCATAAAAATTGGTAAGACCTGTGACAAGTCTAAGGTTTTACCTGATTTTTTCCTTCCTTCCTTCCTTCCTTCCTTCCTTCCTTCCTTCCTTCCTTCCTTCCTTCTTTCTTTCCTTCCATCTTTTCCTTTCTTTGCTTTTCTTTCCTTCTCTCTTTCTTTCTCTTTCTTTTTCTTTCCTTTCTATCTTCTCTCTTCTTCCTTCCTTTTCTTTCTTTCTTTCATTCATTTTTTTCTCTCTCTCTCCTTCCCTCCTTTCTTCCTTCGTTCCTTCCTTTTTTTCTTTCTCTCTTTTCTTTCCCTTCCTTCCTTCCTCCCTCCCTTTCTTTCTTTTTTCTTTCCTTCCTTCCTTCCTCTTCCTTTTTTCCTTCCATCCTTCCTCCTTTCTTTTTTCTCCCCTCTCCTCCCCTCCCATTCCCTCCCCTCCCCTTTTTTTCCCTTCCCTTCCCTTCCCTTCCCTTCCCTTCCCTTCCCTTCCCTTCCCTTCTTTCTTTTTCTTTTGATAGGGTTCTGCTCTGCCACCCAGGCTACAGTGCAGTAGCATGCTATTGACTCTGCCTCCCAGGCTCAAGCCATCCTCCCACCTTAGCCTCTCGAGTAGCTGGGGCTACAGATGTGCACCACCACACTCAGCTAATTTTTAATTTTTTTGCAGAGGTGAGGTTTCACTTTATTTCCCAGTCTGCCCTTGAACTCCTGGGCTCAAGCAGTCTTCCCAACCCAGCCTCCCAAAAGTTTATAGGAGTAAGCCACCAAACCTAGCTTGGTTTTACCCTATTTTCAGTCTACTATATTAGCCTGCCAGAGTTTGGTGGTGGTGGTAGGAGACATGAGTCTCCTGGATTAGAGATGAAAGACAGTTCATTACTCAGAGCAATAGCAATAGACAGAGTATAGCACTGGCATTTTTTGCACTGATTCCCTGAACCCTAATTCTCATATCTGGTGTGGAGAGCCCCAGATGACACCTGCATACACAGCGAGTTGGATTATAGGAGAGAAACTTTGACTTTAGGGAGCCTGAATCTTTTTAAAGTGAGCAGGAAGTATGCCTGGACTTTGCTGCAGAGGGAGACACTTTATCTTCCAAGAATGTAAACCAACTTGTCTTTTGTTCTGGAGGGAGATATTAGTTCTATCTTTCAGGGCTGTTTCCTATACAAATATCCTTGGAAAGGTAGTCTGAAACACAAAGGACATTGAGTTGTAACTCTGAAGATACTAAAGAATGTGAGAAACCCATGGAGAATCACCTCCTAGCAATGGGTTTATATTCTTTGCCAGAATGGAATCAAATTGAGAACTAAAATTTAAAGCATTTAAATCAAAGGAAATACTTAAAAAATCATAAACTTATTTGATGAAAACTATTATGATTTACAGAGAAGGGTCTATTGAAAGTGTCAACAATTTTAAATATGTAATTGATAAATTTGTATAAATTTTGAAGATTATTTCTGGAAATTTCATGAAAAGGAAATTATAAAGGCATTGATTCATTTTTAGAAAAAAATTCTGACAATCTAATATTTCAAAGAGATAGAGCTCAGAAACTGGTTATTCTCCTAATATTATTTTAAATGTTGAGATAATCAATATAACAATATTTTGAAACATTTGCTTCAGATATACACAGATGTCATTTTTATTTTCATGAAGAATTTTAATTTTGTAATAACTTTTGAATAGAACCATTTATAAATCTACCCATATAATAAAAAACAATTGATAATAACATGTTTTCCAAAACAACATATAATTTCAGTTATTTAAGTGTTCCTTTTCAGGATCAAGAATGTCCTCCTAGCTTGGATGAAAAATTATCTGTTCATCTGAGTATGAATGAAAGTTACCTGGTGAGAGGAAGGAATTGAATGATTGCAGGAGACCAGTAAAGGCTAGAGAAGTTTTAAAAAGCTTTCGTGAGAAATGTGAAAGTGATCTCATACAATATATGCACAGAACAGTGCTGTTCAATTGATTTGTATTTTCACCAATCATTCAGAGAATCATTGAACTTTTGAGTTGGAAAGTTAGAATTTATCTACTGTAATGTTCAACCCAATGCAATATTTTTAAAGACACCCTTTACAGATTTAAGTTTTATTTTAAAAGCTTTACATATATTTTAAAATAATTTAGGGGGCATGTGAAAAAGTAATATGTTGAATACATTCAACATAAAAGTCTATTGTATTCATACTGTTTCTGTTCTATTCAAAAAATCATTCATATTTTCTCCTAATGTTGACTTTCCACCTTTCAGCTGAGCATAGTTTTGACTCTCTTAATTAAAAAGCTGCCTTAATTTGGGGCATTTTCTACACCTGCAAAAATGTCAGCTTCTTGATGTCTTCTTCCTTTCCATATGTAATTGCAATTGGATTTTAACACCACTTTTGGTTGCTAAGTAATTTAATCATGAAGATTAGTATGATGGGAATATAGCAAAGTTATTAAAAATTGAGGCTTTGGGGTCAGCTGGAAAGAGGTTTGAATTCTGATTCCACTTCTTATAAGCCATAGGACTTGAAGTTATTTAATCTCTCAAAGTCTCAACTGCCTCATCAGTGAAATGGAGGCAATAATGACAATACTTTCCTCACTGAATGGTTGTTAGGGTTAAATGCTATAATATACTTAACTGTTTAGATAGTGCCTGCCACGTGGTTAACACTGAATAAACATGATCAATGATGATGAGTATGATGACAATATCAACATAACACAAAACCAAAGGTCTAAAAAACTCAACATAGTCTAATTTTTAAAAAGCCATTAGTATTAGAATCTAATTCTAAAAAGAATCTAATTCTAACTTTATTTTATTTATTAATTTATATATTACCTTCCACTTCATGGAATTATTTCAGTAGAGATGCCTAATGACATCTTCCACTTGACTGTTTTCTCATATGAGAAAACCTAGTGTGTGGGAGAAGGGAATGAATGGTCTAAGTGGGAAAGGATGGTACTTAGACAAATGGACAGAAGTACATCCTTTGCCTGAGTGTGATTTTTGCAGCTTGATGATTTTTCAAAAGCAGTTTGCAAAGCTAGGATAACTAATCTGGACCATAGCCTTATTAGTAAAGTCAATATTTTTATCCCTGTTTTACAGATAGAGGAACTGAGCCAAGACATGGTAAATGTCTTTGTCAAGGTTATGCGGAAAGTCAGAACAGAACTACATATTTATTTCAGAGTATTGATTCTAAAGCCAAAGCCATAGGCTGTGTAATCCTGCTAATATGCAAAATAACTAAAAATACACCCTTATGCGATGGATGTTTTAAAAATAGAATAATGCAAATATCATTTTCAAAATCTCCAAATTAATGTCACACCTGTGTAATCACTTATTTCTAACATTACGCTGGTGTTAGTTGAAGCATGAAAGAAAATGTATCTACAAAAAGAAACTAATTGTATTGATAAAGCAGCTTTTGGAAAAAAGGCTAGAGCTGGAGGAAGAGGTAGGGAAAGGATAGAAGAAGGAATTAATTTAATACCTTTAACACATCTGTACCTGATGCATTTTAATATTGAACTGAAATTCATGAACAAAAATTACTGGTGGGGTTTCCCACTGACATAAATGGCAGTACTGAATTTCCTCGTCTGCAGCCCTAGCTCATCTGGATCTCTATGGCTAAATGAAGGAGGAAGCCAGCCAGAGAATTCATCACAAAATGTAGTAATTCTTGTCCAGCAGAAAAGAGCTATTTATTTCTTTGGTAAAGCAGGGTGTGGATAGACAGTTTAATTAGAAGAACATCTAGATGCAGGGAATAACTATATTTCCTTTCTCTATTTTTGTCTTCAGTCTTTTGCTGAAATGTGTGATCAAGCTGCTTCTGAAAACCATTTTAAATTGGCATAGATGGATCTTCCTTGGCTAAATTTAGCAGGACAGTCAAAATTTTAGTAGTCTGTCTCACCCACTCTAAGCTAATTTCCCACTAAGCATTTATGCCTGCTAACTGGCTGTTGTTTGTATGGAAATGTATAGTTTTGCTTTCCAAGAGAAGAGTTGGCAGTGGGGTATAGTAAGCCCCAAAACATTTCCTATGCCAGGATTAGACATTGTTTTCATCTTCTAGGGGGAGGTAAACCAGGCATGTACAGACAAGTCCTCTACAAAAGCCCTCTGTAGAACAAATTCACTTTCAGTATTGCTATTTCAGATAAATTGCATCTCCAAATACTTTGTATGAAAATTTCCAGTTAGTAAATTTGGTTAAAAAATATTACATTTGGATGCTGGATACAAGGATGTCATCCTGGTGACATCTGATACAATAAAAATAGTCCATGTGGATAACTAATTTAAGAAAGAAAAACCTATCGTGCTTTGGTGCTAATTTCAAATAGTCTGTTTCTGTGCTCAACAAGCCAGTTTCTATCACCACTCACAATAGGAATTTGAAATTGACTTGGATAGTAAATCTATTATGGCTATTAATGATCTCATTGGAGTCCAAACAGTGCACTGATTTTTTTCCCCATTAACCAGATTATTAAATAAAAAGGGAGCCATCCCCTCCCCAGCTCCCTGGCATAACCCCTGCCTTGTCTGGCTCTACCTCCTATTCAGGGCTCACCTTTCCAAGCTGTGTCTGCCACCCTTGCTGCTGCAGGCCCCCAGCTGAAGCTTCTTGACTAGTCACATCCATCTTTGTGTGAGCCTGGGTTGGGACTTTTTCTCCTTTTCCTGGGAAAGTTCCTTTGGTTGGTTTCTGGGTTGCTCCCTCATAGTCCCTATTTCTGACCTGATTCCCTTTCATTTATGTGGAATTGTATCCTCTCTGGTAGGAGTATTTGATTAATTTCTTCCATCCCTCTCCCCAGACCATAATCTCTTTAAGAGCAAAAAATATTATTGTATCCACAGCACTTAGTCCCTTGTCTAGCAGCTACAAAGGGGAAACATGCTAAGTATTTGTTGATTGAATGACTGAATAAATGAATGTTAGGGGAACTTCCTCCAAATCAAGTGTCAATAAAATGCAGACAAGGTGTTGTGTCTCCGAGTGATCTGAGATAATGGGAAAACAGAAGAGGCTAAAACCTAGAAGATAAACTTCTCTAGTCTCACAATTTTACTTGAGGGCTCACCCTGTTACTGAGTACCCAGGTGCCTTGGGACATGTTTATATCATTAGTGTCAGATTTATATCAGTAATATATTGTGAAAACCCTGGTCTACTAAAAAAAAAAAAAAAAAAAAAAAAAAGACTTTTTTCCACAGGAACTGCTCCAGTAATGGAAGTGATTTTTCTCCAGCAGGGCTTGATAAACTTAACTACAACCCCGTCAGACAACTGAAAGGAGCCCCCAGGAGAAAGGCACAACCAAATGGAAGTAACTTCAGAGCAGCAGTGCCTATGAGATTTGGATTCCAGGGTCACATTGCGGGAGTGTTCAGGGTGCCTGTGCCGATACATGAGAATCCAGGTAGCATCCTTTCCCACCCCCTGTTCCTTCACTCTCCTCTGGCATTGTAATGACTGGGGTCAGGTCTAAGCAGATATCTTTGATCTCAAACCTCTGCATATGAAAGCGGCAGCATTAGTTGAGTTCGCATGCAGAGGACAGGTAATGTATGCAACAGGAAGGAGATCTTAATATCAAAACACATGTAATTCTTTTTGGTAGTTGTGATTTTTGTTTGTTTGATTTTTGGGTTTTGTTTTGTTTTAATGAGATATGGTCCTGATCGGTCGGGGGCTTGGGTGCAGTGGTACAAACATAGTTCACTGCAGCCTGAAACTCCAAGCTTTAAGTGATCCATATTCCTTGACCTCCCAAGTAACAGGACTACAGGCATGTGACACCACACCTGGCTAATTTTAAAACTTTTTCTGGAGAGACCCTGCTATGTTGCCCATGCTGGTCTTGAACTCCTGGCCTCAAACAATCCTCCTGCCTCGGCTTCCCAAAGCACTGAAACTACAGGCATGAGCCATGGCACTCAGCCAGTAGTTGCTTTTTTAAAGGTGTAGTCTTGGGAGTGCTGGCATCAGACTTACCTATGTGCTTTCAAAACTTCAATTTGTGCCTGCTCAGCCCCAACTGAATCAGAATATTCTGTTGGTTGGGGGCATGGGAGGTGAGTGCGGAGTTGTATTAGTTTGCTAGGGCTGCCATAACAAACTACCAAGAATTGGGTGGTTTAAACAACAGAAATTCATTTGCCCAGAGTTCTAGAGGCTAGGAGTCCAAGAATAGTTGGCAGCAGGTCGAGTTCCTCCGGAGACCTCTCTCCTGAGTTTGTGGATAGCCACCTTCCTGCTGCTGCTTTACGTGGTCCCTCTCTGTGCCTGTGCACCTGTGATGTTTCCCTATGTGTTCTAATTCCCTTTTCTTATAAGGACACCAGTCAGATTGAATGAGGACCCACCCAAATGACCTTATTTTCACTTTTAGTGAACTCTTTACAGGGCCTATCTCTAAATACCGACACATTCTGAGGTACTGGAGGTTAGAGTTTCAAACATATAAATTTTGGTGGACGCAACTCAGTCCATAACAGGAATGTTAACTTAAAAACACTTCAGATGATTATAAAAGCACGAATCTGAAAAGCAGTGGTTATTCTTCACCCCTGCCTTGTGGAAAAGTATTAGTCCTTGGCAGGATCAGGAAGCTCCCGGCTCTTGCTGCTCTAAACTCATTAGGCACAGCTGTGTGTCATAACCATCAAGGTCAGGGAATGCTATGTACTTTTTAACCTAATGTGATGACTCTTTCCTCCTACACTTAACTATCTCATTAGCAACTCTCAGACTATGAAAACAACTTGGCTCTGGGGCTAAATAGTATTTACACTCATAATTTTTATTTTGCCAGGCTCAACAGATTTTTTTATGAATTAACAATCCCTAATAGAGACATTGACCTCCATCCATTTAATAAACCAGTAAGTGTTGCACTTCCATGTACAAAGAATGCAAATAACCTGTGACTAGCACAGCCTAGATGCCAGTGTGCTGAGTGGCCATGCCCACGAGGTTCAGTGTGTGCTATAGATTGAATGTGTCCCCCTCAAAACTTCGTAAGTCGAAACAATTGCCAATGTGAGTGTATTAAAAGGTGAGGACTTTAGGAAGTGATCAGGTTATCAGGGCTCCACACTCATGGATGGGATCAGTGTCTTATTAAAAAGGCATCACACAGCATTATCCTTTCGTGCTCAGCCTTCCACCATGTGAGGACGCAGCAATAAGGCACCATCTCGGAAGCAGAGAGGGAGCTTTCACTGGACACCAAATCAGCCAGAACCTTGATCTTAGACTTCCCAGACTCCAGAACGGTGAGAAACAAATTTCTATTTTTTATAGGTTAACCAGAGTGTGGTATTTTGTTCTAGCAGCAGGAGTAGACTAAGATTGTACCAGTTAAATTTTGCAATTATGGGTAATTTGTCTGTGCCTGTGTGAGAGAATTGATCATAGTATATCATAGTTAATTGTTCATATATTTGTCTTTTTTGCCTACTGGTAAGTTTCTTGAGAGCAGGGGTGGGAACTGTACTTTATTCAGTTTCATTTCTCTAAAATATTGCCTGGCATAAATATTTATTGGATAAATGAATGATCAGTGTATTTGAGAAATACCTTCAGGTTTGAGATTTGTCTTCGCTCATCATCTTTGCTAATCTCACTAAATTATACATGTGTGTTATTTTAAATCTCTGCCTATGAAGGTGAAAGAAGAAAATCTCAGTCTTTGCACAATCTCAGAAACAACTAAATGTAAACAAACATGAATAAAATTCCAATCTATTTCTTTAGTAGAAAAGCCTAGTAGCAAACCAATATGATTTAAACAAGGGAATTATCTCATTATGGAAAACACATTATGCCTGTATCAACCATTTGCCTTGTTATTGTGGCACAAACAAAAATAAAGTGGTCCTGGAATGAAATGAGTTGCGTGTTTGAGGGACAGGGTGCAAAACTGTCCCCTGCCTCCTTCCAGCAGAATGATTTGTCAATACAGAGAGGGCCACTTCTGGAAAAGGGTCTCCTTTCTTTGAAAAGAGCACCTGAAACAAGTGTTACAACTCCAACGTGGTTACTGAGGCCTCCCAGGGCACGTGCATATTCCTTCACTGTGCTGCCACAAATAGGCAGGTCTTCACTGGGGACTAGGAGTCTATATTTAACAGTAAGAGTTCATTGTATTCATTATAACATCATGGAAATGACATTTGGGACATTTTATCTGCATAAAGTAGAATCTTTAAAACCTTCTATTTTGGAAACCATTTCATATCCTCTCATAACAATGCCTTTTGTTAAAATATTTCTAGTATAGGACTAAAGTATGAAGCATTTACTGAAGAAATGAAAATATTCTGGACAGCAAGCAGGCAAGGCAGTGGCAATGGCTCAAAAGAACTAAGTTATAAAAAAAGTATCTAAATAGTGTGACATCTCACTCATCAGAACTCCTTAATAAAGAGTTTTTGACAATTCTGATAGAATTGAAACTGAAAATAACTTATGTACTTCTGTAGAAGAACAAGACTTTTCTTTCTTAAGAGATAGCGTAAATGTGATGTTTATTCAGGAAGACTAAATAAAAACCCATTTAATAAATACCTATTTGACAGCCATTTTCAAGTACTTTGGCCCCACAAACCTACGTATACTAGACATATTATAGTATAACATTTTCTTTATTCCTTTAACTTCTCTTCTTCATTATCACTGGTGAGAAGGTTTTATTTTTGTTTTGCAAAATAATACATCAGTCCTGAAAGATGATGAATATTGGCCAGAGAAGAATCTGTTTAGTCTTGTAAATGCTCCACAAATGCTCTCATAATGGATCCAGGAATAGATTTCCATAGTTTTGACAACAACAAGCAATAGCTGAAAGTAGCTGAGATGCTATGGGAGGACTGAGGGGAAAATAGATTTTGGGGTACCCATTCCTAGATAACTCTGAATGACCTCACAGGGACCCAGAGGAGACAAGACAAGGGATGTTGTGACTTTCCTTTGGGGTCAAAATGTTTGGAATTGGCTGCTTATAAATGTGTGTTCTTTCTGACCATGGTCTTATTGGCATGTCCTTCCAGCTGAGTAGGTCCTTTTGGCGAGGTTACATTTAACCCATTGTTAAAGATGTCCTTTGCTGCATAATTCTTGTCAAGCACTCATAAACAACAAAAATGCATGCTTTAAACATATTTTAGAAATCACCTTTTAATTATTACTGGTCTTCCTTTCTGTTAGCTTTGCTCATCTCTGATCTCTGAATGCTCCGATATTTCCAAACAGGCAGGTCCTTCAATGTTCTCTCATTTTCCTTGTCTGCCTACCTGCTCTGGCTGTGCTGTTAGACTAAGGTCAAGTTACTTCACAGTAGTGGACCTTGTTTTACATGCTTATAATCTCCAAACAGTAGAGTATATAACAGGAACATAGAAGTGTTCAATAACGTGTGTTGCTTATTTGAAATATTAAAAATCAGAAAGCATAAATCAAACAAGATTCTTCTGATTTCAACAGTCTTTTCTCTGCTTTTCTTAAATCCCTCCTTGAAAATTTTAACAAAAAGATGTAGGTATTAAAGTCACAAGTTTTAAAAAAATAGAAGAAAACCCCTCTCCCTTTCTGCCAGAAGCAAGAGTGATACAAACATGAATGCACTGAATCCTCTTCACCCACATCGTGCCATAGAGGCTATTTTATAAGTCAGTTATGAGCTACGCTCTGTTGTTGTTCGAGTGATAAAATATGTGACATGTTTCATGTCAGATACAACTACTCAGTAATCTTTCACCCACTGTGTCTTCTTGCTGCAGATTAGCATCTCCTACAACCACTGACTGAGAACCTTCAGCGTTCTCACCCCCTGCCTCTTCTCCACCCATTGTGTGCAATACAGCAAGAGGAAATGGTAGCTTTCATCTTAGAGAAGAAATGGAAAACTTTTTCTTTCTCTTCCCTTCCTCATACTTGGTGTTCCCAAAGGGTTAGCCCACCACTGATCATCACATTTGCTAATGTGAAGCCACAGCAGTTCCTTTGTTGCATGCTTTCATCATCAGCCCCATGTCCTAATGAATTGACTTGAGTATGTATACCATTGCTCTCCAGAGGAGAGCATGCTGTGCTAGTTCATTTTCAGTAAACACTCTATATCAGAAAATGGCTTTTTGCTCTTGTAGTGATTTTGTGAGGAAAGATTTGGGAAACATTGCATATTGATTATTGCTGATAAAAAATATGAAAATTAACTGTTAGGTTTTTTTCTAAGTGTTGGATAAATGGTGAATTGAAAAATAATAATAGTAAGATTACTGGGCTATTTGCTGAGAAACCGGACCATCTCTTAATGCCAATATCATTAGGGGTTCTTTTTTTGTTTGTTTGAGATAAATTTCTTGATAGCTTTGTATCACAGAATCATAGAAACTTAGAAGTAACCTTATAAACCCTCTAATCCAGCCCCATCAATTTCCCAAGCTTGGGGAAAAGTTAACAAAAGAATAAATAATCATAATAGTATATTATACTTATTTTTTAAGCTTAAAAATTAAATCTTAAATTTTAGAAAAGATTTTATTTACAAAACATTGCAGATAGTACAGAAAATTCCCGCATACCCAGAGACAGTTTACCTTATTACTAATGTCTTAAGTTAATATGGCACATTTGTCACAATTACTAAACTGATACTGATATATTAGTATTTATGAAAGTCAATACTGTATTCAGGTTTTCTTAGTTTTTTCCTAATATCTTTTTTCTGTTCCAGGTTCTCATCCAGAATACCACATTGTATTTATTTGTTATGACTCCTTAGGCTCCTCTTGGTTGTGCAAATTTTTCAGACTTTCCTTGTTTTTAATGACCTTGACAGCACTGAGGAGTATTGGTCAAGAATTTTGTAGAGCGCTCCTCAGTTGGGATTTGTCTGATGTTCTTCTCATGGTTAAGCTGGGGTTATGGTTTTGGGGGAAGACACCGAGGTAAACCACTCACATCCTATTAAGGATACATGCTATCAACATGATTAACACTGTTAATGTTGACCTTAACTCTCTGGCCAGGGTAGTGTCTGCCAAGTTTTTCCACTATAGTCATGCTTTTTTTTTTGTTTTTGTTTTTGTTTTTGTTTTTTTGTTTTTTGAGACAGAATCTCACTCTGTCGCCCAGGCTGGAGTGCAGTGGCGTGATCTGAGCTCACTGCAAGCTCTGCCTCTGGGGTTCACGCCATTCTCCTGCCTCAGCCTCCCTAGTAGCTGGGACTATAGGCGCCCACCACCTCGCCTGGCTAGTTTTTTGTATTTTTGGTAGAGACGGGGTTTCATCGTGTTAGCCAGGATGGTCTCGATCTCCTGACCTCGTGATCTGCCTGCTTCGGCCTCCCAAAGTGCTGGGATTACAGGCGTGAGCTACCACGCCCAGCTCACACTTTTTAAACCATCTTACATATTGTACTCTTTGGAAGAAAGTCACTTTGTACATCCCTCTACATAGATTATTTGGAATTCTTCTACATGGGAGATTTCTCTCTTCTCCCTCATTTATTTATTTATTCAAATATTTTATATACATATGGACTCATAGATAATTACTTTATACTTTGAGATGTGATATAATACTATATTTATTTTATTGGTTGAATTGTTCCAACTTTGACAATTGAGAGCTCCTTCACTTGTCTTCTGTGCACTTTTAATATAATCTCATTGATTTGTTTTTTTGTTTTTTGGAACGTTTCCTATGTTCTGGTAATACAGATGTTCCAGGCTCATCTGAAACATTTCCTGCCCCAATCCTAGAATCAGCCTTCTTTGCAGCTATCCCTGGTTCATTTTATTGGAGAATGATATTGGAAACTAGTATCTGGATACCAGTTTTACTCAATGCTATTGGAATGTCATTGCTTGTATGCACTGTCAGCTGGCACAGCAAGGAAATACCTACATATGGGTATACACTAATCTGATTATATACACATATCTATAAATATTTTTATATGTCACCAACCATATAAATATTAAGCTAAACATGATTTCATATTGATGTCTCCAACTCTAATCTATTACCCCATGGATTGTTCTAGACTTCTCCTCTTGCTTATCTATGACCTTTCATTTCACCTGTGAGAAATCTGGCTTTTACCACCTGACATCTACTGAGATAATTGTTATATTCCACATATACTGATTTTCAAATTACTAACTTATATCCCTGTGGGATAACTTTATCAACTGTAGAGCAGTGCTTAAGTATAGGTCCTTCTGCCTTTAGTCTTAAAAGACAAAATCACATAAGTTAGTACCTTTTTCTTTTTCCTTGTTGATGAGATTATTTCATAACTTTGTAATAAAATTAGATTTTTGGGGGGGGGGTGGGTCACAGTCTATATTCCATACTGGGATCCTTCAACTTTAAATGATTTCTTTTAAATTTGCATACAGTAAGGTTCACACTTTATACTCTAAAATTCTATGGGTTTTCTCAAATGCATTATGTCATGTATCCACCATTAAATATCATAAAGAATAGTTTTACTGTCCTAAAATATCCCATGTGCTTTAATTATTTCACTTTGTCCTAATCCACCCCTTCCTGAATCCCTGGAAACCAGTGATGATCTTTTTACCATCTGTATAGTTTTCCCCTTTTCAGAATGTCATATAAATGGAAAGATACAGACTGGTCTTTTCAGACTGGCTTCTTTCTCTCAGTAATATACATTTAAGATTCATCCATGTCTTCACATGGTTTGATGGCTCATGCCTTTTTATTGCTGAGTAGTATTCCTTTATATGGATATACCACAGTTTGTTTATCTGTTCACTTGTTGAAGAACATCTTGGCTGCTTCCCATTTGGGGTATTATAAATAAAGCTGCTGTAAACATGCTTATTTAGTCCAGTGTGGTTTAGGTGTCAGTTAGGGGTGCGGAGTGAGAGTTCTTCTCCATAAGATCTTCCAAGGACTCAGGTCAATAATTTACACATTGAAAATACATGTATCTCTCAAGTTTTCCCTGGTGTTGACATACAACTAGCAGCTAGGGAGAGGACAGGAAATAGTGCCATGGATTTTGTGGGCAAGTTCTGGATGTGGTATACACTTCAATTATGTCTACATTCCTTTGGTTAGGAGTCAGTTGAATGACTGTGTTAACTGTGAAGGCAGCTGGACTCTATGCACAGGAAGAAAAGAAAATAAGTTGGGTAAAAACATAACATTGTCTCTGCCATGTCACCCCCATTTGGTCACCAAATATCCGTTATACTCTTCCTTCCTTACATAGAACACACTGACATCCTCCTCAAGCTACACAGTTCAAAGTCCTGCAGCCACCCCATTCAGCTCAAAGTCTAGGATCTCAGGCTGATGTGGAGGTCAAGATGTGGGACTTCATGGTGTGGTGACTTTTGAACTCTAAAGACACCACACAATGATGGAGCAAGGGGAGGAACGTCACAATAAACATTGTGAGAAGAATGAAAGACACAGCAGTCACTGGTGCAGAGCAGTGAGGGAATCCTGCAGGTCAAGCATTGTGAAGTTTCCCTGCCTTGGAAATGTGAGAAGTTTCTGATTAGCTCCTGTTTAAACTTGATTCTGCTCTCTGGTAGGAACTCTGTGGCCCCTAGATCCATTCTCTAGGAGGTTCTTTCTTTTATACCCCTCTTCCTTGGCCACATCTGCAATAGCATTTGGTATGCCCTTGCTGGAAGCTATAGAAATCCCTGAATGTGGAAGATTGAAGGTTCAAGAATTATTTTTAAGTCACAGTTAGAAATTTGCTAAGTCCATGCTCCTAGCTTATTTGGTAATATAATGCTCTTAAAAACTAAGTAGGCGGCCAGGCGCAGTGGCTCACGCCTGTAATCCCAGCACTTTGGGAGGCTGAGGCTGGCAGCTCACTAGGTTAGGAGATTGAGATCATCCTGGCTAACACGATGAAACCCCGTCTCTATTAAAAATACAAAAAAAATTAGCCGGGCCTGGTGGCAGGTGCCTGTAGTCCCAGCTACTCGGGAGGCTGAGGCAGGAGAATGGCATGAACCCAGGAGGTGGAGCTTGTAGTGAGCTGAGATCGCACCACTGCATTGCAGCCTGGATGACAGAGCGAGACTCCATCTCAAAAACAAAAAAAAAAAAAGAAAAAACAAACAAACAAAGTAGGCTACTGATGCAATTTTCCAGTTGTTCCACATGCCAGTAACCTACCATAAATTCTTTATTGGATATGATTCTCACATTTATTTTATTTATTGGCTTCCTCTCTATCCTTCCCAGTGCTATTTCTCCCAACTAATGGGCGATATTTTGAGGCTATTAATCTTGAAAGAGAAGGCCACATTCTTAATTTCATTTTGTTGCAGAACTGGGTTTTAAAGGTTTCTCTGACTCAACAGCTGTCTTAATCATCCTTAAAAATTAAGATGTAGAAGCAGTTAGTTTTCCAACTGTGACCAAATTTTTAGAAACTGGCCAGTTCTCTATTAAGAACATCTTTTTCTTGCACTCCCATGCCACTTTCAGTCAAGGTAACCAACACACACTAATTCATTCATTTTGTTTCCAAACAATTCATTCAGAATGGCCACTTCAGTAGGGACATGGTCTGTTTTCCAAGTTACTGCCATTTTCTGAATGTTTTGCCACAATATAACATTGATTACCATCCTCCTGGCACCTGATATTAGTTTCTTTGCTAATGTCACATATTTTAGGTTTGTGTTACAGCAGCTTCCTGCATCAAAGGTATCGATTCCTGTATTGGGCAGGATAATTATCACTGCTGTTGGTTTTCAACAAAAATCTCCAAATAAAAATGTCAATGAGTTAACCCAGTAAAAGTGTATTAATTGTTCCTGCCACATTACAATATGGTCTGCAGGGGGAATTGCTTCACATAGCTATTTAGAAAACCAAACTGACAGACACCTCTCCATCTTTAGTCTGTGTCTCACAAGGTCATCTTGCATATAAATATCCAGTAAACAGATGGGAGGAGAGACCTCATTGCTTCTGCGTATGTTCTACTGGCCAATAAACTATGTGGTTTTATTTAATTGCAAGGCAGAGAAAGAAGTGTGGTCTAGCTCCAAGAGGAAAAGGAAATAGGTTTGGTTTACAAGGAGCATTGATTTTGCCATAATGTCCCTGAATTTCTGTCATCTCATCAATAAACAGGGCCATTAATAACTTTCCTCATTGGGTGTTGTGTATGAATGCTTTAATTTATGTAAGCAATATTTGAGTTCTAGATGTATTTTCTCATATTTGAGAAAGGGTGATAATCATACCTATATTCTGTATTATCTCTCTCCCTTCCTTCTTCTTCCTCACCCCTACCTTTCTTTATAAAAAGAAAAGCCAGTTGTATTCTTAAAATTAGTGAAGTTAGAACTTAATGATCTTTTATTGTACATCATATGATCAGTGGAATGGTAGCTGATCATAACTCAGTATTTGAATTTGGTTTTGTCTCTCTCAATGTCTTTCTCCCATTCTTCAGCTATATATTTTTTCTCTTTCTGTAGCAATACTTATTCCAAAAAGCTTGTTAATTTCCATCAAACTAACTGGGTTCCACATGTTCTTTGTAGCCTTCTGATATAAGGATGCCAAAGATGAAGAAGGCCTTCCTGGTCTTGTTGTTAGATCCTTGGATTTTGTCCTCATTAAAAATCATGAGTCCTGGAATATAGACTATCTGTAATTGGATTTACCCAGACTTTTATTAATTTATAAGCCAAACACTGGAGATAATGATCATATCCAGATCATCACTCCAGATATGTCAGGCAGCTCCTGGTGATAGGCTGTGGGAAATTACTATCTTTTCACAGGATAGGTACCAACATATCAGGCTCTTTAAACTAATACATCATGATAATCAGTGCTTTTAAAAATACTGAATGCTGCATAATGAAGATACAGAAACACCGGAAATTCTCAGCAATGCTTCACCCTAATTGTCACACAACTGAAAGCCTGAGATCTCCCAACAGCTGGAAGTTGCTGCCATGGAAACAATGTTCCATTATCTAAGAGATTAAAAATTGAGACTATTAATGGACCTGACAGTAGCTTGCATGTTTCATTAGTAAAAAATGCCATTATTCTAGGGCTCAGGGGAATTGGATTTTTGAGTGATGTGTCTTATTCTGTATTAAAATGGTCCAGGCATAATTTGGATGGCATAACAGAAGAAAGAAAACAACAGAGGAGGAATTAGGACATTCTGGCAAATCAATAATTTTTCTTCTTCTTGACATTCTTCTGCTGATTGTTTAACTGGGAACAGGTGCAGGTTGGAGGATGGGCAGGAAATGAGAGAAGGGAATTTCAGATTCCATTCCTTTCCAGTATAGGATCCTTCCGAATCCCAGGCCTCCCCTTTATTTGGGGAGCTAGAGTATGCTAAATAGCACACAGCATAATATAGTGCAGCAGAATTTGGAAAACTGAAGGCCACAGCTCATTAATAGAATAGATAATAAATGTAATTCAGTGTGTCTCAAGCAGCATTTATTAAAAATGAGATGGAATCAAATAAAATGAAAAATACTGAAATGTGTTCCATATTGTTAGGACAAGTATTATTTTTTAAAACTCTTTCTACTGGCTCACAATATAAAGTTACTTCCTATTATAAATCGTGACCACAAACGTTTGGAAAAAATGACTACAGTGCATGGTTAAGAGGCCAGGCTCTAAGGCTAGACTGTGAATTTAACTCCTAACTTTATCATCTGCTAGCTATATAAGCAAGTCACTTCACCTCTCTGTGCATTCATTTGCTTCTCTCTAATACAGGTATGATAATAGTAAAACCATAAGGTTTTCATAAAGAGTAAATAATTGAACTGTGTGAAGCATTTGGAGTATGTCTGGCACATAGAAAGTACTCACATGACAGCTATTGAAAATACCTCATTGATTACTTGAAGAAATTACATCTTTTGGTCACTGAACATGTCTATCTTTTATGTTTACATTTGTGAAATAAGGCTAATCCTCACCCTTGTTATAAATTATCCTGTTAGACCACATGATACATTGTATCTCCTAAATACTTCTTACTATGATTTTGCAGCTTTTATTCCTGTCTCTTGATACCAGAATCATAATGGGATTCTATGGCATCAGGAGGTCCTTAGAGAAATACTATAAAGACAAATGCAAATATTACACATCTTTCTTTTCCTAAGAAACAGTCTTTAGTCCAATTTCTCCTTATATGCTGCATCTTATCTGAATAGACCACAGGGGTACCATTTAGTGTGTGAAAACATTAATCCACTAAATGGTGCCTGAATGGTTAATGCAACTTCTAGAAATGACTGACCTATTCCCAGAGGTCTGTCCTTGGCCTCTAAAAGATGGGATATTGCCCTGGACTGCCAATCAGCAGACAGCAGCAAAAAGTCTTTGAAATAGACACATAGGATCTGCTGGTATATGGCCTCTCTTGGGATCTGACTGTACGTAGGGGTTGCCTTATTTCTTAAGAATAAAAAATGGTCTAAATGATTCCCAATGTCCTCTTTAAAACACTGAAATATTTTTAAATATAGTTTATTGAGAACAGGGGTATCCTGGACACTAAAATGTGATCTTAGTTTTGTGTTTGAACTCTTTACCTTCACCAAATCACCAGACGGGAGAATGATCTCAAAAGCACAATCACATTCTAATTTCCATAGATGTTGCAGTTAAGCACAAATCAAGGGACACTCATAGAATGTTAGAGTTGGAAATAATATGACAGTCCAATCTTCTCCCCAGCCTCATTTTAAAAATAAGGGAACTGAGGCCCAGAGAGTTTGAATGGGGAAGGGGGCTAGAGACAATGATAGCTGCCCTTCCCTGAGCAGTACACCACTGCAGCTGTACCCGGTACTGCACTGAAGGCTTTATCTTTGTGTGCCGACTGAATACAAACCATGGCTCTGTAATGTAGGAATTGTTTGTCCTGTTGTCCAAATGAGGAAACTGGGGCTTTGAAATATTGTGGAATATATTACCAAAGATAATGTAGGTATTATTCTTAAAAACTGTATACTGCCTTACAATGTAAAGTTACTCCCTGTTATGAATCACAAATATAAATGTTCAAAAAATATGACTATAGTAATTATTCTAGCATCTTCATTTTAATGACTGACAATAGAGACCTTCAATCCATTGACCTCATTGAGTTTTTTACTCTCCATCACCTAACCACCTGTATCCTCACTTTATTCCTAAGATTCTAAGTTTGCTTTCTTTTTCTAAAATCACTCTCTTACAAAAGCCTCTCCCCTTGCACCTCATCCCTTCATTGTATTCACCTGGGGAAACTCCAAGACTGGTTAAACCCAACTTTCTGCCTGCCACACACCTGTATTGGAGCAGCCGTCTATTATCGCACACAGCTGCTTCACCAACTAGTTCTACTGATCCTCCTACAATAAATAGAATTTGTCCCCTTCTCTTTCTCTCCACTGCTACCACTGTCATTTCTTGCCTAAACTGTTGTGGTCCTTAAGCAACCTCCCTGCTTCCACTCCTCCCTACACTCTTAGAGTTACCAGAACAGTATCTTAAACAAGTATTCAGATTATGGCCTCTGTGTGCCTCAGACCCTGCAGTGGTTTGCCACTTATCCTGGAACAAAACCCAAGGCCCGCCATCATCAAGCCCCTGCCTGCTTTCGGACCTCAGCTCAAATCATTCTCCCTGTAGCTCACCATGTCCTCATCCCACTGACCTTCTTTTCATTTCTTGGACACTGTGACCTTTCTCCTACCTCGAGGCCTTTGCACTTGCTCTTTCCTCTACCTTATCAGCTCTTTCTCCAGACCATCCCATAACTGGCCCTTTCTTACCATTCAAGTCTGTGCTCAGATCTCACCGGCTTTGAGAAGGCTTCCTGGATATTCAGTGTGAGGGGCCTGTTACATCATAAAGAGTTCAAACAGCTCCCCATGGAAGCACAGAGAGGACAGAACAAGGCTTTTTCATTCCTGTTCCTATGTTCTTTTTAAGTATTTATCAATTTAAAAGATAAGAAACTTAGTCCAAATCTTTCAGATTATCACTTTGATCAAAGATTATAAAATCCCAGCAGAACAAATGGCAGAATTTTCTTTGGTGAATTCTGAGGTTTGTATCCTCTGCTGCTAGTTGCTCCCTGGAGTTGTAAGATTAGGCCTGCTCTCAGCTGGCTCCCCACTCCACAGACAGACAGGCAGCTTTGGGGCCAGCTGTACAAACATGGGTAAATACTGCTCCAGTGCTTTATGGAGGAGAAACTTCATGCCCCACTGGTGTATCTGCATTTTTTATCTTCACAAAATTGACTGACGTCATAATGACCGATGGTGCACTTGTTGTTGTGTACATAATCAAAACCAAATGCAGCCTTTTATTGAAAGTATGCTCGTGTTGGGTGATTTTACCTATATTATTCCTAAGTTCAGAGAAGTGGAAAAACATATTTAAGTTCCCATCTGAGTGATGTCAGGGCCTGTGTTCTTCCTAGAACATCGTGTTGCCTTTCAAATAATATATGATTTGGTGAGATGCCCTGAAGGCATAATTTTCAATTAATGCTTTCAATCTCTCCATTCCACCCCTTTCTTCAGTCTTAGGATCCCTGACATAACCACCCCAAGGCTTCTACCTGTTTCTTATATGGCCAATATCCAAACTTCATGAAGGTATTATTTGATATGGACCACTCTAAAGAGGTTGAAGAGAAAGCAGGTTATTATTTATTAGGATAATAACAGTCACACTGAGAAGGGATAAGAGAATGAGACAGATTTTATGAGGGTCTCACCATGAAGTCCCTCAAATGATACTACATAAATAGTCACTGACTTCTATTTATGTGCTAACTCCTTTTCAGATGATATATCCATGTCCATGTCCAAATTCTATTATATCCACCTGTACCTGATCCTGGAACACTGTTTCTCATGCAAAGTAACCAGCCCAAGTAAGAATTAACTCTGATCTTAGTTTCATTAACACAGATTTTAACTAGTAGAACTAGATATTTCAAACCTAATATCAGGAAACACTTTTGATAATGTATATGTAGTAGCTGTTGAACATCTGAATGAATATTCTTCTTATGTGATTTCTTAGATTTTTGAGTCCAAAAATTATTTAAGAACTAAATAGGAGAAATCATGACTATTGTTTTCTTTCCTGACTGTATAATGATGCTGTACTGGCTTTCCACTGGTCATGTTTTCTGAAAAGCTACTTTCTATGTCTTTTGGACAATAATCATTACCCATTATTAGTTTCTTGGCATGGTTTTTATTTGCTAGGGAAGCTATTCAGAAGCTCCACACCCTGCTTGTGACCCAGATAGTAAGATAATATCAACATCTCTGCAGTGCACATTACCAAAACAGCAATCTGGCAGCACTGATTAGTAGGAAGGATAAAGTGGCATTTTAAAATTATATTCAGAATGTTAGAATTGTTTCATTTTAAAATACTTTTTAACCCCTTTAAAAAAATCAGGGTGTAAAACCTTTAATAAACTCTATGGTGGAGTTTGTGCCAGGATAAATATGAAACATAGCTAAAACAAAATCAAATGCCAAAGCAATCAAAAGTGGGCAGAAAAGAAAATAAAAGTATTTTTATCTTCCAACTTCAAGTTGCTTAAATTATCTTGATGACTCTTCACCTTTGATTTGATGATAGATCTGAGTATGTTTTATTTTCTGTGTTATTTACCTATTGTCCCTTGGCTCCATATCTGCCATTCTCTATTTGTTTTGTGCCACTGGGGATGATAGTCTGAAACCTACATTTCCCAGGCTCCCTTGCCAGCTGCCTTCCCATTAGGTTTTTTTCAGTGGGAGACACTGGTGGGAGACCAGAAGGCAGAAAGAAGAAAGATTTCCATTTCTGGCTTCCACTCATTGGCAGGGACTAACAGTTGCTGGTAGTTTCTGAGAGTGGCAGAAGGGTGATGGTAGGTTTCCCAGCAGCACATCCTTGTAAGTAGTTCAATACTGGCAACAGTGGTGCCTCACTGGCAGTTTCAGCCCCAGTCACGGTGGTTTCAGTACTGACAGTGTCAGCATCTTCAGCAGCAAGGCAGCAGATACAACCTAGTGTGCACTAGCTGAGGGCACATCAACAGCTTCCTGATCCCCAGAAACCCCCACTCTTTCCTTTCCCCCTTCTAATCCTGCCAACACCTTTTTAGGGAATCCTCTCTATTTTAAATATGTAGCATGGGTTCTGTTTTCCTGCCTGGATTCTGACTGATACATTTATAAACTACTCCAACATCCAATACAACTCCAAAGTATTAGCACATTGATTTTGAACTTTAAAGGCTCAATGGTCTTACATTTTGTTTCTCATATTCAGCTACTGAGTCTTTTACTTAAATATTTAAGTAGAAAATACTAATGAAAACTAATAATAATAATGGCTGACTTTATCAGTCATTTACTATGTGCTAAGTGTTGTTCTAAGCACTTATATTTTATTTAATCCTCACAACCCTTTTATATATGTACTATTTTTTAATCTCGTTTGACCTTGGGAAAAGTAAGGGACAGAGAAGTCCATTCAATTGCCAAGGTTTACTGCCACCCAGTGAAGAAAGCCAAAATTTGACCCAGGACTGCCTGGCTCTGTAACCTGAAATCTTAATTGCTATGAAATATTGCCTCCAGTCACCCTGTGTTCTAACTAAATGCACTCATAGATCATGAAATCTTTGGCTGAATCAGTCTTTTATGAGAGGCTTTGCAGATGTGCTTCCTGAGATCACTTCAAGAGTTGGGTAATCCTATAAGTAATATTAAGAGTGTAACATTAAGTCACTTATAGATTGTTAGCTACATGAAGCCAGAAACAATTTCCTGCCTTGTTCATTACTCTTATCTCCAACACCTATCAAGTTTCTGACACATTTGAATCTCTAATAATATATTGGCACAATACATGTTTATATAATAGATGTTTACACAAACAGTAAGTCATACATGTAAATAAACTGTACTTACAACAAACAGTAAATCAATGAATTGAAGCCTGCATGGACTTGTATGGGCTTTACATTTCATGGCCTCAAAACTGTTTTCATTGCTAAATACTTTTACTTGGAAAGACATCTAGGTAACAGAAAGGCAAAAAAAAGAAAAAAAAAAGAAAAAAAAGGTTTAAAATTCTTTTTCTCAGCCAGAACAGATTATAGTCTAAAACTTTCCTAAAGGCGAAAATATGGTCCAAGAACATCAGGGATGAAAAGTGGGAAATTACTTTATCATTAAAGTATCATTACTTTATAAGTAAAGACTTTTTAATGATGTCTCATAAGTCCATAAGAAGTGTATAACGAAATAAAGAAGATGAAATAATAAAAACATGGCATGTCTCTGGAAAGAGGCAACAAAGAACAAACTTGACCCCCATGTATCTCCTTTGGAAGGAAAACCTACAACGTTGAGAGCAAGCAGACACAATGAAGGCTTAAGCCTTTGCATGTTAGGTTCAGTGATATCATGAAACAAGAGGAAGGATACCTTTGGGGAAGTCATTCACCGACATAACCTTGGCAGGGAGAGAAATGAATGAAGATAGAAGCAAGACTGTCTAAATAGAGATCTTATTGAGCTGGCCATCCCAGGCCAAGTATTCAGGTTGTGTTCTGAGAACTTTGCCAATATAGGTCCTGAGTAAAGAAAGTTTGTGCAGTAGACTTCTGTGAAAAAAGTACATAACCGTATTTGATCTATGGTTGAAAGTACAGGGATTGTTTTTAAATTACTGTAAGAAAAATGTGATCCATCAAGACTGCAGTCCAACTTCATCAAGTTGGAGGAAGTAGCATACTGAAAGTTGAGTCATTGGGATCAGTCTACCTGAGATAGAGGCAATAAGGGGTACATTGTCCATACAGAAGGTAAAAACAATAATAAAACCAATTAAGAGTTGGTCCATTTTTATTATCAATGTGGCCCACAAGTCTAAATACCCTCAGTGGGAAAAATACTCTTCCCTGAAAAATATCTTTTGTTGGCCTCAGAGTTAACAAGTAGAGAAATTACTGTTGTGTTTTAATTTTATATATATATATATATACTTGAAATTAGCTCCTTTTATAAAACTTATTTTTTAATGAATATTGTATTTCACATGCAAGTTAATTAGAGAATTTCCATATGTGAAGTTGGCCCCTGACATGTGGGATTCAGCTACAATGTATTTGTTTCAAAAGAAAGTTTGTAATAGTTTGGAATCATTGGAGGTCCCTTGGCCACAGTTTGTATCTTTACACATTCCTGTGTCAAAACTCTGAATTTAAAATAAGAATTGTAAGTATAATTAAATGAAGGTTGAGTTATTTTACCTCTGTCATTTTATGTGACCACTTGGAGTTATTTGTACTTAGAATTTTAAAATTATTGGAAACTAAGACTCAAAAAGAGAAATTGTGATGTTAATTATTCATTGCTATAACAAACCAATATATAAGTACATTTTCCTTTTCTTTTAAGTCAAGAACATTGAGAAAGTAATCCATTACTTTTTCCTTTTTAATACTGTAACATTTATTTATGTATTATTATATTATTATGTATATGAAGTTTAAGACAGAAAAATTTTCCTTGTGTTTTTTTTCAGGACATTATTTTAGTTATAGTTCTTGCTGAAAATAATTTGTCATACAGAGGAAGAGGTTATTGAAAAATGATCTTTTCTGAGTATCAGATACACTGGGCATGTCACTGGTTAGAAGTATATGGATTGCTTGGCAAACATCTCCAAATTGTTATTGCAGGCGAAGTCCATCAGACCCTGGATAACGGAAATGCTCTTAATTATGTTCTTCTTCTGTGCTAGTTAACTAATTTCTTGATAGAGAGTAAGAGTAATGATGGCCTATTCTTTGGACCCAGCTCCATGTCTCATGAAAATCTTAATGTTTTATTCACTTAAGACATTTTGGTGAATGCTTTTAGGTTTCATGTGTGAGTTATAGCATTTCTTTCAGGGTGACTTTGTTTAAATAGACATGATGCCTGCTAGTGTCATATTCCTTTTTCTTCTTCAGAGCCAATGAGTTAAGGACACTTTGCTAGGGATGGACCATCAATGAAGAGTTCTGAGTTGGATACCTGTTTAGAAGCTAATATTAATTATCTACACTTGCCAATGTTAGGAAAAAAATGCTAAAGTTCAATAAAGAAAACATTTTCTTTTACTCAAGTAAACATGTGATATAACCAATAGACTTTATGTTTACCTTCCTTTCAGGATTTAACCTCCAGGTCAATTTTCTCATATTTGATTGTGGAGTAGAGCAAGGCTAATAGAAATCATATCACAAAGTGTATGATTCAGAGAGATACCAAAATCAGTTAATAAGCACCCTGAAGAGGGCTGAAATATAAGGAATTATCATCATTAATTTGTAGAGAACAAGTTCTGTTGGTTTAAACTTCTATAACAAAATGTCTGGCTAGGGCACAATGCAAAATAATAGGTAAAATCTTTCCTGACTTCACAAGACTTTTGAATTTGTCACATATAACTTCTTCAGTAAACTGGAAAAATATAGGTACATCATTACCTGGTATCTGAATTAGTTAGGTTGTGGCATGTATGATGGGATTAAAGTAGTTTCACAGAGGAATTAGGGCCTCCAGGATATGGACAGAGTTGAGGAGTGAGGGTTGGGGGCACTGTATAGGTGAGAGGCTAGGGAAACAGTTACTCTAACCTGAAATTTATGTCCTTTAAATTTTGGGGGGAAATGGATGAACTTCCCAAGACTCTCTAGAAAAGCTTCCAGCAATAGAGCAGTCTGAAGCAGCAAAACAGGCACTCTGAAGAAGCCTAAGGAACCTGTTTACCAACACATCTGGTCCCCACAACCATTGTTCTTGGGAATAATGGCTTCTCCCTCCGCCTTCCCAATCTTACATCAGTTGTTTTCACTGGCAAATTCTAACATGCAATCACACAAAAAACAACATTCTAAGCAATGGATTTCCGTACACATCTACATCACATAGGAGGGAATGCATGATGTCAAGTTAACAACAGACCATCCAGCAGTCTCCAAAGAGTGACTACTACTTGTCACCTCAAATAAATCAGACTTTGGCCTCCCCATGTAGACCACACCGAAGAATATTATCAATCTTCTGTTGACAAATGATATAAAGGAGACAATTCTCATTCATTCATTTATTTTCCCATGACACTTAGCTAGACAGTAAAATGAGGGATTGAGTGGCCAATATGGTGAACCGGAATTAGGATTAGAATTAAAAACTGGCATATATAAAATGAGAGATTTTTATAAAGCACAACCATGTGGGAGAAATACAGAATTGCACATACATAAATAATAATGGACTGACTAAATGTGTTAAAAAAAAAAAAAAAAGAAACTAATTGGTGATATTAAGAAAACAGAGTGTTAGAACTTCTGGAAACTTTAGGAATTATCCAGCCTTCCTTTTGCCTAAAGAAAAGTAGGAAGAACTCAAGTTTAAATAAAGCATTCAGGGAGGAAGCAATGATAAGGCTCTAGGAGGTGACATTCACCTCTGCCCTAGGTCTAACTCTGTCTTACAGATGCAGAAATTTGTTTTCTTTGATGATAGAGTTGATTAAGTATAGAGCAGGCTGACACAAATTGGGTGCTAAAAGAATACCAATTTGTTAACTTTCTATGAAAAATATACCTGCCAGAGACCAGAAAGTCATGTTGGTCTGAATAGCACCTCTGCTTCTTATAGGCAAGTGACAAGGGCAGCCAAATCCCCAGTAGGTTCTGTGGTTGGTGTAATGACAGCAAGATTTCAGAGCTACTGTAGCAATCTCCACAAGGAGACCATTGTGGCCAGGTGTCAGAATAACCTGACTAAAACTCTCTTCTCTGGATATTGTTTGAGTGGGCATTGCCAAGATCTGACTCTGATTTTCGCTTTTCGAGCTTTCGTGGTTGATCAACACCTCTTCTGAGAGACACCATCTTTCTCATAGTATGTGATCTTTAATCAAATGACCATCCTGTTGGTTCTGGATTTTTCCCCCATTAAATCTGTCTTAATCTGGGGTGTTTTATATTAATTTTATAATTTCACCCTCACAGGGCAATCCTATAGTTCTTATTTTCTGGCATCTTATTATTATGTGTCATATAGGCTGTGGTAAGTCAATGACCATAGGGAAGTCTACCAATCAACTGAGGGTTCTGTCAATCTCTTTCCAGTATCCTCACTTCTGGATTTAGAGAAAAGCATACATGGGAAATAATTCAAAGGAAAGCCAGTGAAGATGATTTATAGTTTTGAGAATGACTCATGGAAGAGTCAAAACTACTGGGAGAAAGCTGAGGATTGATATAATAACAGTGTCCAAAAATGCTGCATTGTTAAACATATGAGACCAAATTATTTTGCAGCATGAGGGAGTTAGGCTTGACATAAAGAAGAACTTCCTTATGGTGAGAAATGTGACAGATGAATAGGCTACCAAAAAAGGTTTGGCAATCTGCTCTGCAGAGTTTGAAAAATGAATATATTTTCACTTATTTTAGGCCATAGTTCTTTCTGAAGGCAAAGAAATGGGACACATAGCATTTCAATTTTTTCCAGGTCTGAGATTCATGGATTAATTTTCTCAGGAATAGAGTAATGAATCCTTTTACAGTTAAGTGAACTCAGAACTTCAGGTGGTGATCCAAGGTAAACTACAAATAAATTCTTTTTTGTGCACTGTTTTTAACTTCCTTTGGGTAAAAGAAAAAAAAAAACTATTTGAAAAATTGATATAACCATAGACTGCCACACATGCATAGATTTGCACATGCCACTTTTCGTAGGTAATTTCAAGGGATTAATGAACTCTCCACAGTTTATACAATGAGCCACTTAAGGGTCAAGGGACTTAGGTTAAGAATAAAACAAAACACAAAACAAAAACTCTTCCTGGAAGAAATGTATTCTTAACCCAGAAATGGGCGATTCTATTTTTGCATTATAACAAAGTTGTTCTGGAATCTTTTCCACATCATGTATGCCTTCGCACCATAAGAAATGTATGACTTGAGCATCTCTTCTTTCTCACTTTTTTCTCTTTTGTTCTGCCTCCTAATTTTTTTTCTTCCTCCGATTCTCTCATACCCTCTCCTGTCTTCTTTTGTTCCTTCCCCTCTGTCAGGGTCAGCCTAAAGTTTCTTCACAGCTCCTTACAACTAAATCCACAGCAACGACAGGCTCTTAAAAACTATATCTCCTAAGTACAGATCTATGTCACACTTACAAGTATGTGTGGCAGAACATCATCTATGAGTAATTGTACAGAATTTACATGAAAATCCCATGTTTTTCAACTTCTTGGAATCTGGGGTCTGAATGGCCTGAAAAACATAGAAGACATATGCCACATGGCTTGAGTATTAGGTCTCAGATGTTTCCCTATGGAGCCTGGCCATTGAGGAATTCTTTTGGTAGCACCTAAGTTGCCTCATTGCTATCTTTGGAAGAGCTCCTCAGGTTCTAGAGCCACTGCTGTTTTTTTCTGGAAAATCTGGACATTCCCTTGGGGAGCACATACTAGACATGGTTTAATAGAGACTGGCTACACAGCTGGGGGTTGAAAGCTATGGTATAGGGTCACCACAGCACCACCATTTAGGAATGAGTGGGCTTATTTGTTTTAAAGAAATAATTTGGGAGGACAGGATATTTTTATTGAATAAGGTATCGAGGAGTTCTTCCAAGCATAGCATTTTGTTTCCTCTGGTGTCTACACTAGCTGCTTGTTTATGTATTTTTCTTGGGTCTGAACAATTTTCAACTTTGAATTTCTCTTCTGCAATCTGTGAATTAAGAAAATGGCTCTGGATAGAGTAACGCGACTTCTCTTTGGCAGATCTCATGTATCCTAGAAAGTGACAAAGGAGAGAAAGATCGGAGAGGTGAAGGGAATTGCCAAAGGGGCAGAAATGAGAAAAGAAACTAAGTTCCTTCAAGTCATCCCTAACCCCTGGGTGATTAGAATTTTCACCTCTTGAGAATCCAGCACAGTAGGGATTCCTTAGATTATGGATAGAGCAATTATAAATCTGGAGACTAGTTAAAGGTTGATAATAACAAAAAATTAAAGATAAGCCTTCTGCTAAAAGACATAATCTTTTTCAGTTTCAGAAATCTTTAGGTAGAATCTTAGAAATGCTTTTTCCCATTATGTTCTGTCTTTTCCTATAAAGAATACAGCGAATGAACTGAGTTCTGGAATGTATAAGGTGCAAAATAAGATCACAAAGAGAAGTAAGCCATCCAGATAAGGAAAATAACTATCTCCTGCTCTTCTCCTGGCAGGATACTGAGAGTCTGGAGTTACTCTTGTTATGTGATGGTCATAAGACAACAGTGGGTGGTGAAATAAAGCAACAGCAAAGGAGAGAACCCTGTTGTGGGCTTGAAAGATCTGGCATGATGACTATATTTGAGGACTCTGATGTTAAACAGATTTGGGGTTATTTGATGGGCAGTTACTTGAACTCTGTCTCCATTTCCTAATCTCTGAACAGCACAACAATGCTGTTTAACAAACTTTAAATGAGATATTGCATGAAAAGCACATGGTGAGTGCCTGGCACATAATAAGTGCTCAATAAATAGTGGCTATTATTATTTATAGTTATTAACCCTTTTGAGAATGCAAGATGTCCCTTTTTATATCTAGATTTCAAATCTGTGTTAGAAATAATTATGCCAGCAGTATTTTTACCTCATTAGAGAAAAGTGTCATTTATTCAGCTAAAAGAAAAACTTTAGATAAATTTAACAGAGTTTAAATGAGCAAAGAATAATTCACAAATCAGAGAGTTCCCAGAACCAGAATAGGTTCAGAGTGACTCCAGGGCTGCCACATGGTCAGATAATATTTATGAATGGAAAAAGGAAAGTGATGTGCAGGAAACAAAAGGGAGGGACAGAAACAGCTGGATTGGTTACAGCTTGGAGTTTGCCATAGCAAACCTGCTTTAAGCAGTTGGCTGCCTGTGGTTAGCTGAGATTTGGCTATTATATTTGGCTGTAAGAGTAGGTTGCAGTTTGCTTATGCATCAAGTTAGGTTACAGTTCACTCTGTATGGAGAAATCTTTAGGACGAGCTTAAAATGTATAGGGAAGCAGCTTTAGGCCAAACAATTCACATTAAGTTTTACTAATTTGGAATGACTTGCTAAAGGGTCAATCTTAATGATTAATAACTAGTATTATAGATATATCAAAAGCAATGCAGATGGAGCACTAGCTTGACCCATAGTTAGACACTTAAACGTATTTGTTGAATTGAAAAGTATGCAAATAATTGGAGAAACTGCTCTCTTTAAATCCCATGATTAACAGGTGATGGCCACTTATAACTAGTACCATTTGAATGTGAAGGTGTTCATTATTTTATAGTTTTTGAGTTATTTTCTAATTAAAATAATTTTTAAATGATGTTGGAAACTTCAGAGCTGAATTTGTGTGTAGGGCAAGACCCAGTGTTTGCTGGGCTAACTCTCTTAAGCAGGTCACTGGCTAAGTATATTCTGCGCTCTCTCTTCCCTTCTCTCTTTTGCATTTTTCCTCTTTTTCATCCTGCCTTCAGGTCCTCCTGCTCACCCCTGAAGCTACAAATCTCCCATTTTATAGCCCTAATGAGATAAGCACACTGAAACCTTTCTCCCTTCCTATTCTCACCCAAGCCAAAATGTACTTATCCAGTATCCAATTTTCTCAGAGCTCTGCTCTTTTGATAACTGATAGACTCTATTAAACTACAGTGTGGAGTAACTCATAGTAACTTTTCATATTATACCTCCCAGATAGCATTTGCATTTGTTGCCATTAATATATTTATAATGTATCATTTTTGGTCTTCATTTACTCCTTTTAAATTTTTTTATTTTGAAATACTAATAGATTTACCAAAAAGTGGCAAAAATAGTACCAAAAGTATCCATATATTCTTTAGCAAGCTTATTGAAATGTTAATAGCTTACATATTTCCTCATGATTAAATTCAGAATGTTAACAGCTCGATATTTCCTCATGATTACATTCAGGTTATATAATTTTCTCAAGAATACCACAGAAGTAATGTTGTATTCTTCTCAGTGTATCATCTCAGGAAGTACTTTCTGTCAAATATAACATAATGAGTAGTGACTTTAACCATGATCACTTAGCTCAGTTGGTGTATACCAAATTTCTCCACTGTAAAGTTACTATTTTTCCTGTTGTAATTAATAAGTATCTTGTAACTGTCATCCAAGATAGCTGAATAGGAACAGCTCCAGTCTACAGCTCCCAGCGTGATTGACACAGAAGATGGGCGATTTCTGCATTTCCAGCTGAGGAACCTGGTTCATCTCATTGGGACTGGTTGGACAGTTGGTGCAGCCCACAGAGGGTGAGCCGAGGGTGTTGCCTCACCCGGGAAGTGAAAGGGGTCAGGGGATTTCCCTTTCCTAGCCAAGGGAAGCCATGACAGACTATACCTGGAGAAACGGGACACTTTTGCCCAAATACTGCGCTTTTCCCATGGTCTTAGCAGCCAGCAGACCAAGAGATTCTCTCCTGTGCCTGACTTAGCAGGTTGCACACCCACAGTGCCTTACTCACTGCTAGCGCAGCAGTCTGAGATCAACCTGTGAGGCTGCAGCCTGGTGGGGGGAGGGGCATCTGCCATTGCTGAGGCTTGAGTAGGTAAACAAAATAGCTGGGAAGCTCAAACTGGGTGGACCCCACCACAGCTCAGCAAGGCCTACTGCCTCTACTCACTCCACCTCTGTGGGCAGGGCATTGCTGAACAAAAGGCAGCAGAAACTTCTGCAGACTTAAACATTCCTCTCTGACAGCTCCGAAGAGAGCAGTGGTTCTCCCAGCATGACATTTCAGCTCTGAGAATGGACAGACTGTCTCATCAAGTGGGTCCCTGACCCCCCTGTAGCCTAACTGGGAGACACCTCCCAGTAGGAGCCAACAGACACTTCATACAGGCGGGTGCCCCTCTGGAACGAAGCTTCCAGAGGAAGGATGAGGCAGCAATATTTGCTGTTCTGCAATATTTGCTGTTCTGCAATATTTGCTGTTCTGCAGCCTCTGCTGGTAATACCCAGGCAAACAGAGTCTGGAGTGGACCCCCAGCAAACTCCAACAGACCTGCAGCCGAGGGACTGACTGTTAGAAGGAAAACTAACAAACAGAAAGGAATAGTATCAACATCAACAAAAAGGACATCCACACCAAAACCCTATCTGTAGGTCACCAACATCAAAGACCAAAGGTAGATAAAACCACAAAGATGGGGAGAAACTAGAGCAGAAAAGCTGAAAATTCTGAAAACCAGAGTGCCTCTTCTCCTCCAAAGGATTGCACCTCCTCGCCAGTAAGGGAACAAAGTTGGATGGAAAATCACTTTGACGAGTTGACAGAAGTAGACTTCAGAAGGTCTGTAATAACAAACTTCTCCAACCCAAAGGAGCATGTTCTAACCCATCACAAGGAAGCTAAAAACCTTGAAAACAGGTTAGACGAGTGGCTAACTAGAATAAACAGTGTAGAGAAGATTTTAAATGACCTGATGGAGCTTAAAACCATGGCATGAGAACTTCGTGATGCATGCACAAGCTTCAATAGCTGATTTGATCAAGTGGAAGAAACGATATCAGTGACTGAAGATCAAATTAATGAAATACAACAAGAAGACAAGTTTAGAGAAAAAAGAGTAAAAAAAAATGTACAAAGCCTCCAAGAAATATGGGACTATGTGAAAAGACTAAATTTACATTTGATTGGTGTACCTGAAAGTGATGAGGATAATTGAACCAAGTTAGAAAACAAGCTTCATGAGATTTTCTGGGAGAACTTTCCCAACCTAGCAAGGGAGGCCAACATTCAAATTCAGGAAATACAAAGAACACCACAAAGATACTCCTCGAGTAGAGCAACCCCAAGACACATAAGCATCAGATTTACCAGGGTTGAAATGAAGTAAAAAATGTTAAGGGCAGTGAGAGTGAAACGTTGGGTTACCCACAAAGGGAAGCCATCAGACTAACAGTGGATCTCTCTGCAGAAACCCTATAAACCAGAAGAGAGTAGCGGCCAATGTTCAACATTCTTAAAGAAAAGAATTTTCAACCCAGAATTTCATATCCAGCCAAACTAAGCTTCATAAGTGAAGGAGAAATAACATCCTTTACAGACAAGCAAATGCTGAGAGATTTGTCACCACCAGGCCTGTCTTACAAGAGCTCCTGAAGGAAGCACTAAACATGAAAGGGAACAACCGGTACTGGCCACTACAAAAACATGCCAAATTGTAAAGACCATCGATGCTATGAGGAAACTGTATCAATTAATGGGCAAAATAACCAGTTATCATCATAATGACAGGATCAAATTCACACAATATTAACTTAAATTGTAAATGGGCTAAATGCCCCAATTAAGAGACACAGACTGACAAATTGTATAAAGAGTCAAGACCCATCAGTGTACTAAATTCAAGACACCCATCTCACATGCAGATACACACATAGGCTCAAAATAAAGGGATGAAGGAAGATCTGCCAAGCAAATGGAAAGCAAAAAAAAGAAAAAAAAAAAATTGAAAAAAAAAAACAGGTGTTGCAATCCTAGTCTCTGATAAAACAGACTTTAAACCAACAAAGATCAAAAGAGACAAAGAAGGTCATTACATAACGGTAAAGGGATCAATTCAACAAGAAAAGCTAACTATCCTAAATATATATGCACCCAGTACAGGAGCACCAGACTCAAAAAGCAAGTCCTCAGAGACCTACAAAGAGACTTAGACTCCCACACAAGAATAATGAGAGACTTTAACACCCCACTGTCAATATTAGACAGATCAACACGACAGAAGGTAAACAGGGATACCCAGGAATTGAACTCAGCTTTGCACCAATCAGACCTAATAGACATCTACAGAACTCTCCGCCTCAAATCAATAGAATGTACATTCTTCTCAGCACCACATCACACTTATTCTAAAATTGACCACATAATTGGAAGTAAAGCACTCCTCAGCAAATGTGAAAGAACAGAAATCACAACAAACTGTCTCTCAGACCACAGTACAATTAAATTAGGACTCAGGACTAAGAAACTCACTCAGAACCTCACAACTACGTGGAAACTAAACAATCCACTCCTGAATGACTACGGGATGAATAACGAAATTAAGGCAGAAATAAAGATGTTCTTTGAAACCAATGAGAACAAAGTCACAACATAGCAGAATCTCTGGGACACATTTAAAGCAGTGTGTAGAGGGAAATTTATAGCACTAAATGCACACAAGAGAAAGCAGGAAAGATCTAAAATTGACACCCTAACATCACAGTTAAATGAACTAGAGAAGCAACAGCAAACAATTTCAAAAGCTAGCCGAAGGCAATAAATAACTAAGATCAGAGCAGAACTGAAGGAGATAGAGGCACAAAAAACCCTTCAAAAAATCAGTGAATCCAGGTGCTGGTTTTTTGAAAAGATCAACAGAACTGATAGACCACTAGCAAGACTAATAAAGAAGAAAAGAGGGAAGAATCAAATAGATGCAATAAAAACTGATAAAGGGGATATCACCACCCATCCCACAGAAATACAAACTACCATCAGAGAATACTACAAACACCTCTACCCAAATAAACTAGAAAATCTAGAAGAAATGGATAAATTCCTGGACACATACACCCTCCCAAGACTAAACCAGGAAGAAGTTGAATCTCTGAATAGACCAACAACAGGGTCTGAAATTGAGACAATAATTAACAGCCTACCAACCAAAATAAGCCCAGGACCAGATAGATTCACAGCCGAATTCTACCAGAGGTACAAAGAGGAGTTGGTACCATTCCTTCTGAAACTATTCCAATCAATAGAAAAAGAGGGAACCCTCCCTAACTCATTTTATGAGGCCAGCATCATCCTGATACCAAAACCTGGCAGAGACACAACAAAAAAAAGAGAATTTTAGACCAATATCCCTGATGAACTTTGATGCAAAAATCCTCAATAAAATACTGGCAAACCGAACGCAGCACATCAAAAAGCTTATCCATGACAATCAAGTTGGTTTCATTCCTGGGATGAAAGGCTGGTTCAACATATGCAAATCAATAAACATAATACATCACAGAAACAGAACCAATGACAACAAAAAACACATGATTATCTCAATAGAGGCAGGAAAGGCCTTCGACAAAATTCAACAGCCCTTCATGCTAAAAACTCTCAATAAACTAGGTATTGATGGAACATATCTCAAAATAATAAGAGGTATTTATGGCAAACCCACAGCCAATATCATACTGAATGGGCAAAACCTGGAAGCATTCCTTTTGAAAACCAGCACAAGACAAGGATGCCCCCTCTCACTACTCCTATTCAACATACATTGGAAGTTGTGGCCAGGGCAATCAGGAAAGAGAAAGAAATAAGTGGTATTCAATTAGGAAAAGAGGAAGTCAAATTGTCCCTGTTTGCAAATGACATAATTGTATATTTAGAAAACCCCATCATCTCAGCCCAAAATCTCCTTAACCTGATAAGAATCTTCAACAAAGTCTCAGGATATCAAATCAATGTGCAAAAATCACAAGCCTTTCTGTACACCAATAACAGACAAACAGAGAGTCAAATCATGAATGAACTCCCATTCACAATTGCTACAAAGATAATAAAATACCTAGGAATCCAACTTAAAAGGGTTGTGAAGGACCTCTTCAAGGAGAACTACAAATCACTGCTCAACGAAATAGAAAAGGACACAAACAAATGGAAAAACATTTCGTGCTCATGGATATTAAGAATCAATATCATGAAAATGGCCATACTGCCCAAGGTAATTTATAGATTCAATGCTATCCCCATCAAGCTACAGATGATTTTTTTTTCAAAGAATTGGAAAAACCTACTTTAAAGTTCATATGGATCCGAAAAAGAGCCCGCATTGCCAAGGCAATCCTAAGCCAAAAGAACAAAGCTGGAGGCATCACACCACCTAACTTCAAACTATACTACAGGGCTACAGTAACCACAACAGCATGGTACTGGTACCAAAACAGAGATATAGACCAATGGAACAGAACACAGGCCTCAGAAATAACACCATGCATCTACAACCATCTGGTCTTCGACAAAACTGACAAAAACAAGACGTGAGGAAAGGATTCCCTATTTAGTAAATGGTGCCGGGAAAACTGGCTAGCCATATGTAGAAAGCTGAAACTGGATCCCTTCCTTACTCCTTATACAAAAATTAATTCAAGATGGATCAAAGACTTAAATGTTAGACCTAAAACCATAAAATCCCTAGAAGAAAACCTAGGCAATACCATTCAGGGCATAGGCATGGGCAAGGACTTCATGAATAAAACACGAAAAGCAATGGCAACAAAAGCCAAAATAGACAAATGGGATCTAATTAAACTAAAGAACCTCTGCATAGCAAAAGAAACTACTATCAGAGTGAACAGGCAACCTACAGAAAGGGAGAAATTTTTTGCAATCTACCCATCTGACAAAGGGCTAATATCCAGAATCTACAAAGAACTTAAGCCAATTTACAAGAAAAAAAAAAAAAAACCATCAAAAAGTGGACAAAGGATGTGAACAGACTCTTCTCAAAAGAAGATATTTATGCAGCCAACAGACACATGAAAAAATGCTCATCATCACTGGTCATCAGAGAAATGCAAATCAAAACCACAATGAGATACTATCTCACGCCAGTTAGGATGGTGATCGTTAAAAAGTCAGGAAACAACAGATGCTGGAGAGGATGTGGAGAACTAGGAACACTTTTACACTGTTGGTGGGAGTGTAAATTAGTTCAACTATTGTGGAAGACAGTGTGGTGATTCCTCAAGGATCTAAAACTAGAAGTACCATTTGACCCAGCGATCCCATTACTGGGTATATACCCAAAGGATTATAAACCATTCTACTATAAAGACACATGCACACGTATGTTTATTGCAGCACTATTCACAATAGCAAAGACTTGGAACCAACCCAAATGTCCATCAGTGATAGACTGGATTAAGGAAATGTGGCGCATATACACCATGCAATACTAGGCAGCCATAAAAAAGGATGAGTTCATGTCCTTTGCAGGGACACAGAAGCTGGAAACCATCATTCTCAGCAAACTATCACAAGGACAGAAAACCATACTCTGCATGTTCTCACTTATAGGTGAGAATTGAACAATGAAATCACTTGGACACAGGACGGGGAACATCACACACCAGGGCCTGTTGGATGGTGGGGGTCTGGGGGAGGGATAGTATTAGGAGAAATACCTAATGTAAATGATGAGTTGATGGGTGCAGCAAACCACCATGGCACATGTATACCTATGTAACAAACCTGCATGTTATGCACATGCACCCTAGAACTTAAAGTATAATAGAAAAGGGGGCATTATGGAGCATACACCATAGAAAAAAAAAAATAAGTATCTTGTAGAGAGATATTTGCAGACTATGCAAATATCATGCTTCTCATCTTTGTCCTCTAATTTTAGCAACCATCAAATGATTCTTGCCTACAAGTGTTACTGTGGTGTTTGCCAATTATTCCTCGGTATGTCTACTTCATTAATTATTTTCACATTTACAAAATAGAATTTTATTATAAAGAAGAGTTATCCCTTCTTCCTCATTTATTTGTATATTATTTACTTACATTGGTATGAACAAGAGGCAGTTAACTTTTTTCTGTGGGCTATAATCCATTACCGTTATTTATTTTTCAATAAATAATTGAGCTCCCTCAAGAAGGTTCTTTTGTCCTTTTAACATGCTTCTACCTTTTTTTTTTTTTTTTTTTAATCACTTTTTCTTTTTGGTACCACAAGGTGTCCCAAGCTCATCTTGTAATATACCTGCCTTAGCTTTGGAATCAGAAATTTGTCCAAAGAGCCCTGGTTCTTTTTATTAGATGTTGATGTTTAAAAACCAAGATATGAGTGCTATTACTTCAGGACCCTTCTAGCGGGCAAATACACACCACATATTTACATACTTTTATATGTATATGTACACATACATATTTGTATTTCTATATCTGCATATTATTAAAAACTAGTGTTATCTACCTCTGATTTGTATCTAACATCAAAGGAATCTTCCCCATCCTTATTTGTAATTCCTGTCACTGTGAGAAATCTGGATTTCATTATTTGAAATGTATTTATGATTATCTCAATCTTAGGGTGCATAAACTTAGTTTCAGAATTGCTCATACCACTGTGAAAGCAAAATGTGCTAAAAAGAGTAAAATATTTGACTTTTTTCCTTAGCTTGATATAATAGACATTGTTTTCCAACGCCACCTAGCATAGTTCTTTTCTTCACCAATTCCTTTAGTGTGGCTATGTTATTCATCAGTAATACAATTAGGTTAACTCTGCTGGAATTCCATTTTGGACTCTCCTCCATGTCCTGGTTGATTTTAAGTATTTTTGGCTATGTGAAACATAGCCCTAAAAATCAGAAATATACGAACAATGTATACTTTCCATTATTTTTAACACTTTATTCCACCTAACCATATAGAAAACTATTCCCACTAACATTTCTGATTTTTGCTTCTCATATTTCTTTTTGTATACTGCCTTGTTTTCTCTTATTGTTTAATGAAGATAACACACTATAGACAATCTTTTGCAGTTTGCTTTCTGTGGTTAGCAATATATCCTGGAAATTACTCTGCATCAGTCCATAATGATTGCCCTTATTCCGCAGTTCCATAGTACTCCATCGTGTGGATATGCCATGGTTTATTCACTTTCTATGTGTGGGTAAGTGCATATATCTTTGTTACATATTGCCAAATTCCCCATCCCCAACTGAAAATTTGTTTCAGTTGGCATTCTTAGAAATGTAAGAGAATGCATATTTTTTCATAGTCTTGCCAGTAGCATATGATGTCATATTTTTAGATTATTATCCAAACTGATAGGTAAAAACTGATAATTCAGTGTTGCTTTAATTTGTATTTCTTTTATTATGAGGGAGTTTAAGTATCTTTACATGTGTTTAAAAGCCATTTGTCTATTCATATATTTTTACCATTTTTTCTATTGGGGTTGAATCTTTGTCCTCCAGTTTTTTTATTTGTTTGTTTGTTTTCCTGAAACAAGTCTCACTCTGTTGCCTAGGCGGGAGTGCAATGGCATGATCTTGTCTCACTGCAACCTCCGCCTCCCAGGTTTAAGCAATTCTCCTGCCTCAGCCTCCGGAGTAGCTGAGATTACAGGCATGCACCACCACGCCCAGCTAATTTTTATGTTTTTAGTAGAGATGCGGTTTCACCATGTTGACCAGGTTAGTCTCAAACTCCTGACCTCGTGATCCACCTGCCTTGGCCTCCCAAAATGCTGGGATTGCAGGTGTGAGCCAGGGCACCCAGCCTGCCCTCCAGTTTTTAAGAGCACTGATGTATGAGGTATTTTAGCTCTTTATTGGGATATGTCTTGCAAATATTTTATACCAGCTTGTTAGTTGCTTTTTAATTTTGTTTATGATATTTGCCATGTAATTTTAAAGAATTTTTTTGTGGGAACATGGATGGAGCTGAAGGCTTTATCCTTAGCAAACTAACGCAGGAACAGAAAACCAAATACCATGTGTGCTTACTTAAAAATGAGAGCTAACTGATGAGAACATATGATCACAAAGAAAGGAACAACAGACACCGGGGCCTACTTGAGGGTGGAGGGTGGAGGAGGGAGAAGAGCAGAAAAAATAACTGTTGGGTACTGGGCTTAATACCTGGGTGATAAAATAATCTGTACAACAAGTTCCTGTGACACGAGTTTACCTATGTAACAAACCTTCACATGTACCCCTGAACCTAAAATAAAAGTTAAAAAATAAGAGAATTGGCCAGATGAGGTGCCTCACTCCTGTAATCCCAGAGTTTTGGGAAGCCGAGGAGGGCAGATCACCTAAGGCCAGGAGTTCGAGACCAGCCTGACGAACATGGCGAAACCCCATCTCTACTGAAAATACAAAACTAGCCAGGCGTGGTGGGAGGTGCCTGTAATCCCAACTACTTGGGAGTCTGAGGCAGGAGAATTGCTTGAACCTGGGAGGCGGAGGTTACAGTGAGCTGAGATCATGCCACTGATTCCAGGCCAGGCAACAGAGCAAGACTCTGTCTTACAATATGATACGATACGATACGATATGATAAAATAAGATAAAATAAAATAAAATATAAAAAAAGATCAAATTTATCAATATTTTCTTGTATTGCCTCTGACTTTTGAGTCATATTTAGAAAGCCTTTTCCTACTCTATGGTTAGAAAACGACTCATCTGGGCTGGGCACAGTGGCTGAAGCCTGTAATCCCAGCACTTTGGGAGGCCAAGGTGGGCAGATCACCTGAAGTTGGAGTTCAAGACCAGCCTGACCAACATGGAGAAACCTTGCCTCTACTAAAAATACAAAATTAGCGATGCATGGTGGCAGGCACCTGTAATCCCAGCTACTCTGGAGGCTGAAGCAGGAGAATCACTTGAATCCAGGAGGCAGGGGTTGCAGTGAGCCGAGATCATGCCATTGCTCTCCAGCCTGGGCAACAAGAGTGAAACTCCGCCTCAAAAACAAACAGAAACAACAACAACAAAACAAAACAAAAAAAAACCATGACTCATCCATCTTTTTGCCTGATATATTTGGAGTTTATTACTATATGCAGAGTGAAGTATGACTCTAATTTCATCTTTTGCCAAATGGCATATTTATTTAAAAGTTTATCATTGCTCTGGCTGGGCACAGTGGCTCAGGTCTGTAATCCCAGCACTTTGGGAGGTTGAGGTGGGCAGATCACTTGAGGCCAGGAGTTCAAGACCAGCCTGGCCAATATGGCAAAACCCTGTCTCTACTAAAAATACGAACAATTAGCCAGGCATGGTGGTACACACCTGTAGTCCCAGCTACACAGGAGGCTGAGGAAGGAAAATCACTTGAACTTGGGAGGCAGAGGTTGTAGTGAGCCAAGATTATGCCATTGCTCTTCAGCCTGTGTAAAAGAGTGAAACTCTGTCTCAAAAATAAATAAATAAATGTAAAAATAAAAGTTTATCATTGCTCTAATAATTCAAGATGCACATGTATCATATACTACATTTCCATATGTACTTGGATCTGTTCATCTTTTCCTTCAGTCTGTCTATTCATTTACCAGTATCACAATGTTTAAATCATAGAGGCTAGTTTCCTCTGGTAGTTTTTCTTTTTCAGTGCTTTTCTGAGTATTCTTTTAATTTGTTTTCCATACGAACTTTAGTATCAACATGTCCAACTCCATGAATCTTGTTAGTATTGTATTGCAACTGCTATAAATTTGTGAATTAACTTAGAAAGAGTTGATATCTTTATAAAGTTGAGTTGTTTTACCCAAGAACAGGGGAGGTCTTTCCATTTGATCAAATCTACTTTTATGTCTTTCAGGAGAGTGCCATTCATGTTTTAGTCCAAAGAAGAGACTTATAATGAAAGGTTCAGGAATCATGGGGCACCAACCTTTAAACACAACATGCTGGTGATTGCACCCTCCTTGATATCCATTCAACTAATATTTACTAAGCATTTATCTACCAGATGGTAGGATCTATGCTAAGACCTGTGGATACTAAAGTAAAACACCTGGTTCCTGCCTACGAGGTGCTCACGATTTAGTGGGAGGACTATTTATTAAATTGACAGTAGCGATTACTCTTTTAAAGGACAGCCCAGTCTTTTCACTGGGAGAACTAGATTCAGTGTCTGTGAGACATCAAGGAGGATGTCGAAATTGGTTGTATGAAACCTAGCTGGAAATTTGTTTCTCAATGTCATTTATGCATGAAATAACTTTTGCTTACAGCTGAGTCTTACAGAAGATAATTTGAAAGTCTAATTGTAAAGTGTTGAAGCCCTTCTTGTTCTTGCATGTGTATCCAGTGTGATATCAAGTGGAATGTTGTAATTAGTTGACTTCAGCAGCAGCTGGTACTCAGCAAGATTTTCTTAAATCACTTTACTTTCCCAGGTCATTAATAATCTGACTAAAAAGGAAGGAAATTCTTAAGACCTTTATTATGCTTCCTAATTTTTTTCTATCAGTTCTTGCAATGTAATATATGACTAGCACTTTTTCTGTGTGTGATAACAATGTTGGATATTGTATTTATATGCTTTTAACAAAATACAATTGTTGCCCAAGTTGAGTGAATAATCACTTTAAAAGTTGTTTTACTATGGCTCCTTCAAACTTAATTCACATCTTATTTTGAGCCCATGGAGAGTCAAGCAGGATCTTGAAAAAATGTGTGATCTGAGGTAAAATTAATTAACCCTTTCAGGATTGTCAATGTTCCTAGAAAAAGAGATAATTTATTTTCGGAATGTTCTTTGGCCAAATAACTAATATAAGATTTCCAATCTTGCATTATCTTGCTGGAATAGAATTCTAGTTTTCAAAATTGAACTAAGATAATGAAAAGATGCTAATATGGATGCATGCTTATGACTTTAGAATTAGAAATGTGATTGTGAATACTAGCTAGGAAAAGGAGATGGGGTCACAGAAGGGAAGGAATCTTACTCTTTTTGATCCTTTCTTATCTCAGCTTGAAAGTAAAAGGAGATTTGTTCACTATAGCTTTTCAAAAAGCAAAGACTGTTTCTTCAGGGAGTCCAAGAGTCCAAGAGAGAAAAATGATGGAATGTGGTCTTAGAAGCTTTTCAGAATGAGAAGCAGGTGGCTATTATTAAAATATGAGCTGAAAGTAACCTTACATGGAACTTACTCACAAGTAACTCCCAGAATTTTACTAGTATTTTTTTTTTTTCCTTTTCTGGTTAATTTTAACCTTACTCTTTTCTGCACGGCACTGTAGTCATTCAGTTAAATCAATTCATTCCCAATCCTGCACAGTTCCCCACTCCCACTCTGGTCTCTAACCCTTTTCTCCACCCTGCTTGTACTTTTCCTCTTTTATTTTCACTCTAAAGTGGATGCTACAAGAGAGCTATGTAGGCTCTAAGTCTTTGTGGCTTGTCACTATCCTTAACAATCTGCAAAACTGGTTTTCTTTTTTTTTTTTTTTTTCTGGTTCTTGTATCTAGATCACCTAAAGTTACTGATCACATCAATTAATGTCATCACTTTTCCTCCATCAAACAAGAGTATTTATTCCAAAATAATAATGACAACATTTATAACTAGAAAATTTCAAAAACATAGAAAGTGAGGTGACTGTGTCAAAGAATTATTACATACTGACCGACAAGCTGGGACATGTGAACTATGGAATGAAATATGAATTTCAGTAGCAGTCAATAGTAACTGCTCCCCGCTCGACTTCTGAGAGTGTAGATACAACATTCCCCACAACCCTCACCCCCAAACCACCAAACCTAGTAAGGGAAAAAAAAGCTTCTCACCACCATTTTTTGAAATCTTGGCTGACCTAGTGTTAGTGTTTTAACCTCATCCAATGCAATCACATTCATCATTGCATTTCACAGATGAATTTCTGCTCCTTAACAACCTCTCCATACCTGGTCGCTTGCATTTCATTATATATTAAGATTTGACAATAGCTTATTAAAAGGAAGCATATCCATATTCACTTGCTACATAACTGCTCTCTTTCCTTCTGTAGTTTGTGTGTATTTTTTAAATGCCATGTAGAAGAAGAGGGATTGTTTATCAATTTGGTTTAAAATTTTTATAAAGAGAAGGATTGTTTTAGACTTTTTTCTCCCAGAGATTCAGGATTTGGATTTTATCATGTTTGAACTAAAAATAGAACTATACAGCAGTTATAATGGCATGGAACTTACTGGTTCATTGTCTTCCATGGAATTAGAGGTTACTACACCTTTAATGTAGAACAAGCTTACTTTCATTTAATTACTGTAATTCAGGACCAGCCATGCTCAAACTGACAGCACTGCCCATATACCTATCTGAGTTCTAGCCCAGGGGAAAGTAGAAGAGAGAAACACCATTGTGAAATGAACACTTCTTGGCTATGAAAAAAATTACTTCAAAATTTTTCCTAACACACTCTCTTCTCTCTCCTTCTGGGACTCCAGTTATATTTGACTGTTGGATATTATCTCATTGTTATGGATATTCTGTTGGTTTTTTAAAAATATTCTTATTTCAATTTAGGTCATTTTTATTGACTTGTCTTCAAGTTCACTCATCCATTTTTTTTCCCTGCAATATTGAATCCGCTGTTAAGCCCATCCAATAAATTTTGACTTCTAATATTGCATTTTAAAGTTTTAGAATTTTCATTTTGTTGTTCCATAGGGTTTCCATTTTTTATAGAAAATCAAGAGAAAGGTCTCTTCCTTCATCCATAATATGCATTTTTCTGTAAATTCTTTGACAAACATAATTATTGTTGTAAAGTTTTTGTCTACTGATTTCAATAACTAGGTTGTCTCTGGGTCTGTTTTTACTTACTCTCAGTTTTTTCCTGATTATCATGTTTTCCTGCTTCTTCACATTTTTTATATATCCCTCCTCTATTGCTATTCTCTCACTGTGAGGAAGCCTGGATGAATAGACTTACTGGATTGGGTTCTTTCAGACTCCAGACTCCTCCTACTGTGTCCTTCACCCCAGTCATTCAGGGAAGGCCTGGTTATTTCTTCTCATTCTCAGAAGGTCTCCCCATCCAGGTGTGGAAGCTGCTGCCATTTTCTGCTCATTTCTCTCTGGAACATAATTTATCAAGGCTTCTTTACTGCCCTTACTCTTCACTAGCTCCTTAGAAAACAATGGTTTTTATTTTATCTAGGTCTTTTATTGTAGATACTATGAGAACAAAGGTCTTTTGCATTATTCTACATCCTAACTCAAAGCAGAAGTCTAACCTACTTCTTTAAGTCAATGTGTAGATTCCTGGCAAAGGACACAGGACATTGAGGAATGTTCATAAATTCCCCAGAGAATTTGTGGCATGAATGGTTTCTGTTAAAAAGTTGGGGGTTTGTTGGGGGCAGGGAGATGGATAATGAAATTTCCTGGGAAGATGTTATTTATGATTATATTTTTCAAATGAGACGACAAAGGGAAATATAGGGAGAGAACATGAATAAGCACAGGATCATTAGAGTCAGCATCACAAGATTAGAGAGTATGAAGTTACCATGCTGTTATAATCATAATAGTTTCAAGTTAGTAGAAAACCTTAGGTAATCTCAAGTCCAAATTCATCTGATAGATGGTGATAGTTATTTGAGGTTCACTTGATAGACAGAATGTTTCTTTTGCTTTCTCCAGTGTCCTAGGAAGCCTGTGACTAAACATCAGCGTTTCTTTATCAGACCTATAATGAAGGCCTCTCCTTCCTTTTTTAATTTCTCATAACCAAAAACCCCAGGAAGCATTTATCTTTTTCTGAGCTCTAAATTGGAAATCTTTTTTCAAAAAAATCAAACTTAGACCTTGTAACCTAGGAGAAAAAATCACACCCTCTCTGCATAATGGAAAACGAGTTTTGTTAAGTGGTGTTATCAACTTTTGGCAAAAAGATAATACCTCAATTAGTTTACATGAGGCAGGGCAGGTCTGAAGGATCAAAGGCATTTTGGGATGCATATGAATCCTGCCAGGTCTGTAGGATAGCACAGGAAAAAATGTGTTAATTAAGAATAGACCTCAAACACTTTAATGCTGACTCACAGGCTCAGCGACTAGAAATTCATGCTTTGGGCACTCAAAAACTAAAATCAGAACTCATGGTAATTGAACAATGTTTCCACAGTCTAAGAATTAATGTCACCAATGATTCTTATTAGGATATGGTCCACTGTTAGGCTTCTAATTTGTGCCAGGACATGTAAACTTCCCTTCATATGCAGTGTTTCTTGAAAAGTTCTAGGAGAAGGTGCTTAAGAGTCACCTTCGTGATCTAACAGGAGATCAATAGTTTATATCCTAAGGGAATTTCATAGTTCCAAACAGCTTAAATATTTCAACCAGAAAAAGCCAAGGAGAGAGAGAAAAAGAGTGCACTAATAATACATACCCTAGGGAGTAAGCTTAGGATACAAGAGCAAACAGAAAATGTAGGAGGTGTGCACATTTTTAGGAAAAGAACATCTGAAGGTTGAGTTGATACAAAAGTATGATCTGTGGTTATATCAACTGTGATAAGAAGAATCGTGCTATTTTTTCAGAAGATAATTTGTTTATTGAATGTGACCAATGCCTTCTTTGGAATCTATAGAAATACCATACACTAAACTTATATGAACATCCTTTCTCTCACAGGAAAAGGTGATTTAATTATTGAAAGAGCTTTTAAAAATAGAAATTAAACTCTTCTGGCTTTAGAGCAGCTCCCAGTTGAGATGCTTTGGTAAGGTAACAGAAAAATATCATGATTGCTACATCCAAACATCTCGAAGTTTCTTTTCTTTTTTCTTTCTTTTTTTTTTTTTTTTGAGGCGGAGTCTCACTCTGTCGCCCGGACTGGAGTGCAGTGGCCGGATCTCAGCTCACTGCAAGCTCCGCCTCCCGGGTTTACGCCATTCTCCTGCCTCAGCCTCCCGAGTAGCTGGGACTACAGGCGCCCGCCACCTCGCCCGGCTAGTTTTTGTATTTTTAGTAGAGACGGGGTTTCACCGTGTTAGCCAGGATGGTCTCGATCTCCTGACCTCGTGATCCGCCCGTCTCGGCCTCCCAAAGTGCTGGCATTACAGGCTTGAGCCACCGCGCCCGGCCTCGAAGTTTCTTAAAGACACTTTGTGGTTTCCTAACACAATGCATTAAATGTAAAAACTTTGTTTATAGACTTCTTTTATCTTGACTTGTTTTGGCTCCTTTTGTTTAATTTATTTTATCTTGTATCATTCATTTATTATTATTTTTATTATTTTAACTTTAAAGTGTTTTTGTCTTACATGTTCTCCTAGTGAATGCTCCAGAGGGCATTGGCTATAAGATAGAAGATTTTATTCTATCTAAAAAATAGAAGATTTTATTCCTTGTACCTGGGGCCAGCAGGATTTAACAAAAGGCAATTGAAGATTAACAATATTATTGTTTTAAAATATTTAAACTGCCTACAAATTGCATATCATCTGTAACAATGACTTGAGAATATTGCTAGGGAAAGTAATAATTTATGACTCCAGACAAAAACTTGCTTAATATTCCATGGCAATTTACAAAAAATAAAATGTTCCTAACATTTTATTTATGAGTGATCATCCATTCATCCTTAATCATAATGGTATCAGAGAAACCAGAAAAAAAATAGAAGAATATATCAAAGTATTCTTTTAATGTACAGTGTTGTTTATATTCAAGCCAGGAACTAAGATAACTTTTCTCTACTGACCTAGTTTTCCATCTACTTCTGCCACATTTTGACAGTCATATTTTTTAAAACTGTATGTATATGTGTATGTGTGTGTGTCTTCACTCTTCCAAGTCATATTAAATTGAAAGGCTCTATGTCTACCTATCCTATATGTCTACCTATCCTATATGTCTACCTCCATGTAAAGGCTCTGGTTAAATTCCATTTTCTCCATGAGCTCTACAGCTTTTTCTCACCTTCTGTTGATCTTATTTTCCAAAATGCTCACCTGAGAATCATGTGATGCTAAGTGTATTGACTTATATTTCTGTGTTACATAATTTTTAAACTCTTGAAATATATTTTAATATTTGAGTGTCCACATATTTTCTTCTCTAAGAAAGTTTTATGCTCATTGAACACTGTATTCTTTATAGTTTCCTCAGCCCCTTGTACAGTGTCTGCCATAAAGTTGACCCTCATTAGCAGAAAAAATACCAGCCCATGTAAATTCTCTGAATTTCTAGCTAGAACACTCTTTTTCATCAGAATTTCTGAGCTCCCAAATCTGGAAGATTATTATTCTCTCTCTAATAAAACATATAATGATCTTTAAAAAAATAAAACAATCCATGGTAAACAATTTATGCTAGGTAACAATCCATGGTAGGTGAAAACAAAATAAAACAATCCATGAGAACATTTCTTGGAGGAACTATTGCTCTGGCACTAGCATATAGCCTTGAAAACCTAATAATAGCTGCTCTAAGAAATGCCCTCATGTCCTGAAATGAGTCAGCAGTTCCTTGAAAGACAAATGGCTCACTGTTACCACCTTGGCACCCTCAGAAAGTAGCAGAAAGTAGTGCATTCATAGTCTCTCCATTAAACCCTAACAGTGGCAACTACAGGAGAGTCTGGCTCCTTCTAGAAGATTAAATGAAAAATTTGTAACGTCTCCTGCATAGCATCAGAAGTATAATCTCATATCTGCTTTAGTTTAGTTTATTGTAGTAGTTGGGGGGTTCTCCAGAGAAATGAAACCAATAGGATGTGTGTGTGTGTGTGTGTGTGTGTGTGTGTACATACACACAAACACATGTATATAATGATTATAGAGGCTGGCAAGTCCAAGTCTTCAGGGTGTGCCAGCAGGTTGGAGACCCAGGAAAGAGCTGATGTTACAGTTCGAATCTAAAGGCCATCTACTCCAGAATTCTCTCTTGGTCAGGAGAGGTCAATCTTTGTGCTATTCAGGCTTTCAACTGAAGGCCCACCCACATTTTGGAGGACAATCTGTTTTACTCAAAGTCCACTAAGTTAAATGTAGAGCTCATCTAAAAACACCCTTACAGAAACATCCAGAATAATATTCAACCAAATATGTGAGCACCCTGTGTTAGCCAAGTTGACACATACAATTTACCATCACATTTAGTTTTTATTTTGTTTTAACCGCAGGTACTCCCACAGTCTCTTGGCTCAGTGTAAACTTCATCTACCTGAGGGTGGGGACCCTCTGCAACTTATTCATCAGTGTATCTACAGCACCTAGCCCAACAGATGAATAAATCACTGCACACTACTAGCAGCCATTCTCAGCCATCCTCCTTTTCTCCCACTCCCAGTGGCATTTCAGGCAGCAACTGACTCAACAGTAGTCCCCAGTGCCTTCATGTATACCCCCCACCATACATACATATTGCCTCACTTGCTCAGAGGCCACAGGGGCATATATTAAAAGTGGATCATCCTAAATACACTGTCCATAAGCAAACTGGTATCTAATCAGACACTGGCCAAGTAACTTTATCCTACATTGTCACAGAAAGCAGGGATTGTGTTTGATACTTGGTAAAGTGCCATCTACTTCCCTAAGCACACTTATGCTTCTTTTTGATAACTTGCTTGTTCTTGCTCCTTCCCTTGTTACTTGGCCTTTACACACACACCCACACACACACGCACACACACCCCTACCTTTCTTCCTCTCTATTGTCCTTTTTTTCCAAACTTTTCCTTACTTTCATATACTTTCGCAAGAGTGGAATGGAAATAATGTTAATTCTAGGATTCACAGAGCTGTTTGTGAAGCTCTCTTGTCTTCAAGGAGAATTGTCAGCTGTTCTTTTGTCTCCTACCTTCCCTAGGGTGTAACTCACTGCACTGTTCAATGTCACAGGCTTCAGTATCACATTCAGGCTTGTGGTAGTTGTGTTACTTGTATAAGTGTGAAAATAAATACTGGGATTGGTGCCCAGAATCTAATGAAACAAGGCCATAGACCTAGAAGCCACTTAAATGTTCCTTATTTCTGTTACTTTCTTCCTTTTCGTCTGTCCTTTCTCAGAGCTGTATTTACAGATGAAGTCTGAATTTAGAGATGAAGTGATTTTGTTATTGAATAGGAACTGGATGCACATGCTTGCAAATAAAAGATTCAAAATCAGTGGACACTTTTTGAGTACAATAATTTTGAAAAAATTTCTCTATACTATACTTTGTTGTGTGTTTTCTTCCCCACAAAAATTGTGTAATATGTAGGCCATTCAGACAGAACATCCCTGTTCATGCATATTTTTATATGTGGGCTGTTTTATATGTGGGTTTTCTTGCTCTGTACACCAGAATCTTGTCTAGATGAATGAGGTAGACCAATTCTGATATTTATCCAAAGTACCGGTTCTTTACTTTTTAGAATCACAGATATCTTTAAGGGTCTAAAGAAAGCGATGAATCCCCTATATGCACATGAAATTTTGCAGAGAATTTTAGCTTTGACCCAAAGATACCCTTCAAGTCTATCCATGGGACTACAGATAAGAATCTCTAAGTGTTGTTCCCCTCCGTGTGTCCATGTGTTCTCATTGTTCAGCTCCCACTTACAAGTGAGAACATGTCATATTTAGTTTTCTGTTCCTGCATTAATTTCCTGAGGATAATGGCTTCTAACTCTATCCATGTTCCTGCAAAGGACATGGTATCACTCCTTTTTATGGCTGCATAGTATTCCATGGTGAATATGTACCACATTTTCTTTATCCAATTTATCATTGACAGACATTTGGGTTGATTTCATGTCTTTGATTTTCTGTTCCTGCATTAGTTTGCTCAGGATAATGGCTTCAAACTCTATCTATGTCCCTGCTAAGAACATGATCTCATTCCTTTTTATGGCTGCATGGTATTCCATGGTGTATGTGTACCACATTTTCTTTATCCAGTCTATCATTGATAGGCATTTGGGTTGATTCTACATCTTTGCTATTGTGAATAGTGCTGCAATGAACATACGTGTGCATATGTCTTTATAGTAGAATGATTTATATTCCTTTGGGTATATACCCAGTAATGGGATTGCTGGGTCAAATAGTATATCCAGTTCTAAATCTTTGAGGAATCACCACACTGTCTTCCACAATGGTTGAAGTAATTTACATTCCTACCAACAGTGTAAAAGCATTCTTATTTCTCTGTACATGTACCTTGAACTTAAAAATATAATAATTTTTTAAAAAAGAATCTCTGATCTATGCACCACTTCATTTCCAGCCTAGGCAACAGAGTAGGACCCTGTCTCTAAAAAATTTTCTAAAAAATAATCCCTGATCTATGACAAAAAATTCTGCTTACTCTGAACTTTATAAAGGATTAATTGAATCCTTTATAAAGGATGAATCTACTCATATTATGTAGTTCTGTATATGTCACTAAATTCTTAACCTAACAATGAAACTCAAATAAATGTCAGTGGTGTTTGCCACAAACTTCATATTTCCTTCTCTCTGAGACTTGGTGAATTTAGGGAATAGTCTCTGCCCTAGTGTGGCCCAAACTCCATGGTCCCTCAAGCTGTAACAAGACCTGTTGATCTTCAGCATATTCTTACGGAGCCACCCTGGGAGATACGGTTTCATATTCAGAAGCTAACTTTTACTTTTCTTTGTGCACTTGTGCAAATTTCTTTTCAAGTACAAACTCTCTATTGTATTGCTAAGTTCTTTCTCTCTTAAAAAATATCTGCTATCCCTAAGTTCCCAAAAGACTTTTCTTTCTGTTTGCAGGAATCTGTGGTATAACCTCTCTCTGAATTGAGTGTTTTCCATCTGTCTGTGATCGGTACTCTTTGCTATCCTTGGGGGTTGGAAGGATAGAAGGTTTTGAAACATCCTTTGGCCAAAAGAGCATTTTTGTAGCTGGAACTTGCACTGAAAGCAGATCCCTTGCCCCAGTTGAGGTAGAAATATGGAAACCATGACACCTCCTGTTCCCCTCCCCCTACCGGAGGCTGAGGCAGTTAAAGGTGTATCTTCCCGTAACCTCATCATGCTCTGTTGGCTATGGCAGATTGAACAGAATATATAAGCAGAAAATCAAATTACTTTATTTCATAGTTATCCAGTCTTACATCATTTTTTTTTTTTTTTTTTTTTTTAAAAGAGACAAAGTCTCAACCTGTTACCCAGGCTGGAGTGCAGTGGTACAATCTGAGCTCACTGCAGCCTTGAACTCCTGGGCCAAGCCATCCTCTTGCCTCCACTTCCTGAGTTTGAGATTACAGGTATGAGCCACTGCACTCAGCCAATCTCATACCTTTTAATCCAGAGATTTTAAAGCAAATGTTTTATGTGTGAAACATTTTGAATCCCAAATTTAAGCAAATAAAATTCAAGAAGGCAAAAATTATTTCCAAGTCCTGTAAGTTGAGAGGCAGTTAATATACTCATTCAATTCATTAATTATGTACTATATAATATTGGGTAAATATGAGGCAAGCCTTCTACCTTCTCAAAGTTTTGAGTGATAAAAATGAAAAATTCAGTTAAGAGGAAAATCGTTAGCTTTGAATTGAATCTGCATACAGGCCTCAGGGAACCACATGTCAATCTCAATCTTTTAATGATTATAACAACCATCTCAGGAGCTGGTAGAAGCTGACTCCAGTATATCATATATCATGCCCAATCCACCTATTGGACTTTCTATTCTGTTTAATTGGTCTACTTATCTAGTCTTATTTGACACTGAAGAATAGTAAGTATTTGGTAAACCAAATCTCATTTTATTGTTTTTGGGGGAGTAGTGTTGGGTCTATCTTTATTCCAGTACCACACCATCTTCATTACTGTAGCAATGTAATAAGTTTTGAAATAAGGAAGTGTGAATCTTTCAACTTTATTCCTTTTCAAGATTTTTAACAAAATTAAAAAATACATAAACAGGATTTCATTAAAATTAAAAATGTTTATGCTTCAAAGGATACAATCAAGACAGTGAAAAAGACAACCCACACGATGAAAGAAGCTATTTACAAGTCTATATCTGGTTAGGACTTGTATCTATACAAGTATGTAAAGGAATCACAACTTAAAAACCAATTTGATTTTGATGGCTCTGGGACCTTCAGTAACCGTCACACAGGGGAGAAGAGAAAGGACCTGGGCTTACCGAGATGTCCTGTCGCTACCCTGCCATCTTCAGTGGCAGCGCATGGAGCTACATGTCACACAAGCAAAATTATGGGAGTGTTCTCTTCATGGTAGATGAGAATTCCATGGTTTGAGATCACTTCAAGTGGAGGTGGCTATTTCCTATGTTCTGTTTTTGAGATTTAGATCAAATTTCAAGCCTTTTCATTACAGCTGAGTTCTTTACCTTAAGAAAAGCTTAAATGCTAGGCAGTAGTTCTCAGCTTCAGCTGCACATTAAAATTACCTGGAAATGTTTTGAAACATACCCATGCCTGCTTCCCGATGCAGGTCAAATAAATCAAGATCTCTGGGGGTGGGTCACAGGCATGGGTAAATCAAATGTGCAGCCAGGGCAGAGAGCCACTGAGCTAGAATCCTCTTTAATTCAGTCCAGCTCTTCTCCAATAAATAGAGTCAATGTGTTTAGAGTTACTGTCAGCCATCTACTATAACAGATGTCAGGAAACGCTTATCTGTTTCTAATGAGACTTGCTTATCTGTCAGTTCTGATATTGAAAAGAGAAGCATAGTGATAGGATTATTTCTTTTCAGAATAAAATCTTATTTTTCCATTAATGTGATTTAATATTGAAATATACATTTTGGTGGTACAAGACACTCTTTTATATTCTATTTGTAATTAAAAGTATGTGAAAATACAATTTTCCCCCAAACAAAGCAGGTCAGAATATTTTTAAAAGCTGATTCTATAGGTCCCTTTGAGACAATCATTAGTAAAAGTGTAAATAATATTACTTTCAAATTTTAACTTAGAAAGAATGCTAAATTTGGATCTCAATTGCATACTTCTCTCCCAATTCTATTAAGTAATTAATTTAGAGAGGCTACAGAGAAGGGATCCCAGAAAGGGACTCATCGTGAATGAGTACAAACATGCTATATATCTTATCTTTAAAAAAAAAAAAAAAAAAAAAAAAAAACAGCAAAAGCTCTCCTGGATCCCATATCTGTATATATATAGCATATCTGTATCTTTTTAGAAAGAGTTGTTTATGGCCAGGCAGGGTGGCTCACACCTGTAATCCCAGCCCTTTGGGAGGCCAAGGCAGGTGGATCACCTGAGATCAGGAGTTCGAGACCAGCCTGGCCAATATTGTGAAAACCCATCTCTAATAAAAATAGAAAAATTATCTGGACATGGTGGTGTGCACCTGTAGTCCCAGCTACTGGGGACGCTGAGGCTGGAGAGTCACTTGAACCCGGGAGGCGGAGGTTGCAGTGAGCCAAGATCGTGCCACTGTACTCCAGCCTGGGTGACAGAGTGAGACTCTGTCTCAAAAAAAAAAAAAAAAAAAAAGAGTTGTTCATATTACTAATACTGTTTTTTGTTTTTATTTTCATTTCTCCTTCTGTTCTTGCTTTAACCCTTTAAAGAACTAGGTTTTTGTGCTTATATTCCACTGAATCATCTCTTGTAAGGGTCATCAATGACCTCCTTGCTGCCAAACAAAATGGCACATCTCAGCCTACATCAGCAGAATTTGGCCAAGTTGTTAGTCCATTGCTCCAAAACACTTCTTCTGGTTGACATCTTGGATGATACTTTGTCTTGGTTCCTATCCCACCTCCCTGACTGCTCCTCTCCATTTTCTTTGCTGATTCTTCCTCATCCCACTGATTGTTTTGGTTGGATTGCCCAAGAGTTCTGTCTTCCTTCCCCTTCTCTCTCTCTGCCCTTGCTCTAGAGCTCTAGATATTTCGTATCTCCTAAAATTTGACATATATGTTAATAACTCCCAATTTATATTTCCATGTTTTATATCTTTCCTGAAGTATAGACTCATTTCTCAGAATCTTCTCTTCAATACTAACAGACATCCCTAGTTTAATACATTCAAAATTAACTCTTGGTTTTCTCTTCTTCAAACTATTTTCTTTTCACAATCTTTCCCGTTGTAGTAACTGACAACTCCACTTACAAGTTGCTCAGGTAAAAACCTTGCCATCTTTCTTAATCTATTTCTTCTATACTCCACATTCAGTTTACCAGTTAATCTAGACAGGTCTACCTTTGAAATTTATCCAGAATACCACCACTTCCATGCTACTGAAACAAGAAAGGTTCCCTTGTACGCTCACAGGGCATGCAATGGGGGTGTGACCCGCTTCTTCAGTGCCCTGCTGCTCAAACCTCCAGGGGAGCATACAGACCGGCAGGCTGTGGGGCTCCGATACCATGGCAGTGTCTAGGGGTGAATATTTACAGCTCCTGAAGCCCCTGTGTTACAGGGTGCTCTTTTAGTTTTGCTCTTTTAGTTTTGCCATCTATAGGTGGCTTGTGTTAACCAGCTCAATTAACTTTTACCTTGTTGAAAGGACAGAGGGCTTTCTGTATCGCCAGTTCTTGCCTTGGTGTACTGGAAGAATCGGATCACACCTGGGTTTGGAGAATGAGTGCAAGGTTTTATTGAGTGGATGTAGCTCAGGGGAAGTCAGAAGGGGAGGGAGTGGGAAGGTTTTCCCCTGGTGTTGGGCCATTCAGTGGCCTGGGCTCTCCTCCAACTGCCCAGCCAAACTCCAGGTTGTTCTGCTTCTGCTGGTCGCTGGCCTGTGGGAGTGCCCATGCCTGTTGGTGCATTCCTCTCGAAGTCTAACCGCCTGTGTTCCTCCGCTGATGGTGCTCCTCTCAACATCCAGCCGCCCGTATGTGTGCCTTCCAGGGTCTTGGGGGTTTTCATAGGCACAAGATGAGGGCGTGGCAGGCCAGGGTGATCTTGGGAAATGCAACATTTGTCCAGGAAATGCCTGTCCTCACCTAGGTCTGTGGGGGTGGAGCCCTAGCCAGGGACCACGCTTGTCTCTACCCAGCACTTCCGTTCCCGCTTCCCCATCATTTAAAGGGATCAAGCTCTTCGCTTTCCAGCACTTCTGTAACACTACCACCCTATTGCCACTACCACCTCTCACCTGTATTACTGTAGTGGCCTACTTACTGATCTTTATGTTCCCATTCTTATCAACCCCTCTCCTACACTCCCCCCACCCTCTCCGCACAACACAACTCAGGTTCTGTCACTCCTCTGTTCAAAACATTTTTTTTTTTTTGAGACATACTTTTGCTCTTGTTGCCCAGGCTGGAGTGCAATGGCACGATTTTGGCTCACCGCAACCTCCACCTCCCGGGTTCAAGTGATTTTCCTGCCTCAACCTCCCAAGTAGCTGAGATTACAGGCATGTGCCACCACCCCTGGCTAATTTTATATTTTTAGTAGATACCGGGTTTCTCCGTGTTGGTCAGGCCGGTCTCCAACTCCCAACCTCAGGTGATATGCCCATCTCGGTCTCCCAAAGTGCTGGGATTACAGGTATGAGCCACTGCACCCGGCCCTCTGTTCAGAACTCTTAGTAGCTTCCCACATGGTTGAAGGTAAAAGTCAAATCCTTACAGTGACCTCTAGGGTCCTATATGATAGGGGCTCTGCTACCTCTTTGGCTTCATCTCCCAGAACTCCCACGCATACCCACTGGCTGCAGCATACTAGCCTTCATTCTGTTCTCCAACACTCCCAGCAGGTGTCCTCTTTTTCTGGAATAGTCTACTTCCCTTCTCTGCCCTTTTCCAGAATGTTCTGCTCACAGAAGACACATAACTCACATCCTTGCTTCTCTATGCAAATGTCCGCTCTTCAGAGAAGACGACCCTAATGATCTCATCTGAAATAGCAATCACCCTCCACTTTTCTCCCTAACTTTATTCCTGCTTTGTTTTACTTTGTAGCACTTTTTATCAACTGACTTATCATACGTTTATTTATTACCTACTTTCCCTTCTATGATGTAAGTCCACAAGGATTTTTTTGTTCACTGCTATATCCTTAGCATCAAGAACAGTGATGGGTAAATATTAAATGCTCAATAAACGTGTGTTATTTAAATTATAACTCTGATTTCTTAGCTTTTAGCAAATTTCTTTCTTAATACATGTTCTAAATTTTTATCATTTGATTACCTACTTTTTATTTTTAACTAAAATGCATTAAGAGTTTACCCCAAATCTTGATGAATAATCACTCATTAGGTACAATTCAGCACCATATTTTGTTGGATATAAGAAACTATCAACTATAAAATACATGATTAATTTTTATGCCACTAAGAAAAAAATGCTGCCTTTTAAGGTGTGACATGCTATTTATTGGAAGAAGCATATTTGTTTAAGAGTTATTAAAATACTAAGTCATATATGTATCATACAGTTAATGAAATATGGTATTAAGAATCTTCTGTAGGGCAGATACTGCCCCTCTCTTCCCTGAGTAAGGCGTACAGAGGCTGGTGAGGGGAAAGACAGGTTTATGTGTGATAGTGTAACTCATAATAACAGGAGTCATGAAAAGCGGGTAACCATAGAGATTATTTGAGTGCTTGGTATACTGGAGGGTAGAGTGAAAGATGATTTTATCTAAATGAGTCTGTCTCATTTTATGTTTTGTTTGCTGGGGGTTTTTTTTGTTTTGTTTTGTTTTTTGTTTTTGTCTTTTGTAAGCTCATTTTGTGACTGTTGAAGGATGTTTACTTCTTAAGGGATAAACTTAGGCAATAATAAAACAAAGACCAAGACAAATAATTTGGAAATTAATCCAACCAATTTCTTTTTGAACCAATAAAGTCAGGTATTATCTTTTGCAAAAGAAACAATTTAGTTTGCTTTCATTTCAAAAGCATTTGAAGCTTTCCCCAAAGGATACTTCTGGTAAATAAAATGGAAATTCAATATGAAAAACTGCCAGGTCAGTTATCAGAGTTTGATTTATTCCTGAGAGGCAGTTGACTTGAACTGTGCGTGTCTGCAAGTCATTGCATCATCGGCAGTTCTCCTGAAATTACTTGATAGGTAGATACTGAATCACCTTACATGGCAGCTGGTCATAAAGGATCCAAGGCTTAAGAAACCATGCAATATTAGATTAGCTATAGTGTTTTACAGGGCCATTATCACTGGGAACAGACAAAGACATTGAAGGACAAAGAACAATTCTATCCAAAGGCACACATGGGATTCCTACCCAACAAAAAGTGGTTTTGGTGTCTACAGAGAAAATAAAATGTATTTTCTCATAAGATCATTTACCATAGGATTTGTTTAAGGTTAGTCCTCACCTCATACTCAGTGCTACTTAGATTCATTTTCCATTCTTGAAAGTCCATAATATATGTATAACATAGGAGAAAGCAAAAAAGGGAACTTGAAAAGTATGTGCAAACCTCTCCTCTCTCTTGGCTCCTGAATCCTTTGTTGGGGCTCTTTGACCACTAGGCCTTTGTTGGACTGATCACTATAATGAACTGTGGGAAGAAAATGATTTTTAAAGCCAAAACAAGTAGAATATAAGGTTGTATTTAAGATAGGCTTAAGCTACTTGGGAAGGAAGTTCCAGGGTCAGTGAGGAATCTAAAGGTACACAGAGAAAGAAAAGGGGACATGAGTTGGAACTTGACAGCTGGTGGTTGAGAGCAGCTTTGAGCAATTTCCATGAGAAATAGAACTTTTGAGAGAGGAAAAGCTCTAAAGATCCTGTGTAGAAACCTTGCTGTGCTGTATGTGCTGTGCATGCAACTATATGCTACTTCTGCCTCTTGAAACTTCAGTAAAAGCCTTTAATTCTTTCAATGTTTTTTGGAGTTATGTGTGTGCCTTTTTCTTTTTGGATGTAATGGCCTAAGGGTAAATGTAAGGCAGCCCAAAAAGTCCGGCTTTATTTGTGTTAGATTTACTTTTATTCTCAAGCTCTAATAGGGCAGCAGGCCCACCTTGGTAGAAATGCAAAGTATGCAAAGTGTGCTTATATTTGTCTGGTGACATCTCCCTCATTCTATCTCAACATCTCCACCAAGGTACCACTAACCCTTGAGCTCCCCACTTGGACTGCACCACATTCTCACATTTTCTCTTCCATTGAATAGAAGTACCATACCCCAAATCCTGTTCCATGAGAGACATAGTAGGTGAGTGGCCAGTTAAATGATGAGTAACTTGTAGGAGAGTGCAGTCCTTAGGAACATGGAGTATGGAATCCAACAGACTCAGGTTTGAATTGACTCTGGCCTTTCCTAGTATGTGAAATTGGACAAACTTCTTAGCCAATGCTGTGGTTTGGATACAGTTTGTCTCCACCAAAACTCATGCTGAAATTTGATCTAGCAGTGTTGGGAGGTGGCACTAGTGGGAGATGTTTGGGTCATAAGGAAGGATTCCCCCTAATTGATTAACTCCCTCCCTCAGGATCAGTGAGTTTTTGCTCTTGTGGGAATAGATGAGTTGTTAGATGGCAGGTTGTTATAAAAGCAAGTTCAACTTCCTAGAGTCTCTCTTGCTACTTCTCTCACCAACTGTTCTCTTTGCATGTGCCTGATCACTTTTCTGCTTCTCTGCCATGTTTTGATGCAGCAGGTGGCCCTCACCAGAAGCTGGCCAGTTACGGCACCATGCTTTTGAACTTTCCAGTCTGCAGAATCATAAGCTGAATACATATTTTTTCTTCATAAATTACGCAGCCTCAGGTATTCTGTTGTAGCAACACAAAATGGACTAAGACACTCCCCAATCCACTGTTTTCTTCAGGTGAAAGAGAGTGGATGCCTATCTTTTGGTGGTGGTGTAAGGATTCAATAAAACAATGTTTGCGTAGCAGACTCTACTGCTTTGGTCTCCTTAGCACCCTTTCTTTCCTTCTTCTAGTAACAGTCTGCCACTGGTACAATACCTTATCTTACAGCTACAGTGATTTCATCTACACTGGGGTCATTGGAGTCTATCCCAGGGATATTTGCTAGACTGGAGCTAAGGTGAGGACAGATCTTTGTGCTCTTGTCATGATGAAGATGGGCTGACGGCCATGTCGTCTGTTCTGTGAAGAGGCCAAGCTCCAAGAATAAAGCTGAGGAATCCTGTTTGGAGTCAGATGGTATATTAGGTTATTTGAGTAAATTCTCCTACTGAAAAACAAATAAAAAACACTGTAAGTTGTTTTTAAGTTATCTTAAAATCAGTTAATAGCTGACAAAATAGTAAGGTTAAAATTTAACTGAAAATGAGAATTAATGGTGGTAAACTGAAATCCAAAGCTGCTTATATTCATAAAAGATTCAAAAAACTGAGGATGTGAGCTTTTGTTTTAAATAAATCAAAATTTCAGGGAACAGAAACCCAATTCCTATGGTCCATCAAATTAGGGAGTTGAATAGGAGATGTATCTCCATAAACCCAAGGCCCCAAAGGACTCCCACCTCAGTATAGGAGTAACCTTGAAGTAAAACTGGCCCACCATCTTACCATCACCACCACCAGAGACCACAAAGAAAATTACCTTTGGCATAGTCCAGAACGGGAAAAAAGAAGTTTCTGAGAATTCACAACTGCAAGCTTGTTTTCCTGCTTTCCTGTAGATTTGCAGCCGAATTTTTATCACCTGAATAGTCCAAAAATATCTCAGTCTCAAATTTACTTTAAAGTGGTCCTGGACTGGTAAAGACATGCGGGAAAACAAAAGAAAATCTTCTCTAAAAATATATTTTATCATAGGCCTTATGAACATTCCACAAATGATTTTTTCAGGAAAAAAATGTAAAGCTCACAGTAAAAACTAAAATTTTAAAAAGCACACAAGGAAACAGAGCTATATGAGTAAAACTACAAAATACTAGATAGAAGAAACAAACTAGAAAGACCTTAGGAATTAGAATTACCAGAAGATAATTATTTTTAAAATGTGTACCATAGTTAAAAACAAGTTTGTAAACATTGTAAAGCAAATTATAAAAGAATAGCTCCATACCATGCATGATCGTGAACCACAATGCAAATAAATTTGCAATGGAAATCAAAAAGACAGCAATAATGTTCCTATGTATTTGAATATTAAGAAACACATGATTACAAACTGAATAGAAAAATCTATGAAAATTAGAAAATAATTTTAACTGAGTGATATTAAAAATACTACTTTTGTTTTGCTTTTTAAAATTATACTTTAAGTTCTGGAATACATGTGCAGAACGTGCATGTTTGTTACACAGGTATACACATGCCATGGTGGTTTGCTGTACCCACAACTGGTCATCTACGTCAGGTATTTCTCCTAATACTATCCCTCCCCTACCCCCAACCCCTGACAGGCCCTGATATGTGATGTTCCCCTTCCTGTGTCCATGTGTTCTCATTGTTCAACTCCCACTTATGAGTGAGAGCATGTAGTGTTTGGTTTTCTGTTTCTGTGTTAGTTTGTTGTGAATGATGGTTTCCAGATTTATCCATGTCCTGAAAAGGACATGAACTCATCCTTTTTTACGGCTGCATAGTATTACATGGCATATATGTACCATATTTTCTTTATCCAGTCTATCATTGATGGGCATTTGGGTTGGTTCCAAGTCTTTGTTATTGTGAATAGTGCTGCAGTAAACATATGTGTGCATGTGTCTTTATAGTAGAATGATTTATAATCCTTTGGGTATATACCCAGTAATGGGATTCCTGTGTCAAATGGTATTTCCTGTTCTGGATCCTTGAGGAATCGCCACACTGTTTTCCACAATGGTTGAACTAATTTACACTCCCACCAACAGTGTAAAAACATTCCTGGCCGGGCGCGGTGGCTCAAGCCTGTAATCCCAGCACTTTGGGAGCCCGAGACGGGCGGATCATGAGGTCAGGAGATCGAGACCATCCTGGCTAATACGGTGAAACCCCGTCTCTACTAAAAAATACAAAAAACTAGCCAGGGGACGAGGCGGGCGCCTGTAGTCCCAGCTACTCGGGAGGCTGAGACAGGAGAATGGCGTGAACCCCGGAGGCGGAGCTTGCAGTGAGCTGAGAGCCGGCCACTGCACTCCAGCCTGGGCAGCAGAGCAAGACTCCATCTCAAAAAAAAAAAAAAAAATTCCTATTTGTCCACATCCTCTCCAGCATCTGTTGTTTCCTGACTTTTTAATGATTCTAACTGGCGTATGATGGTATCTCATTGTGGTTTTGATTTGCATTTCTCTAATGACCAGTGATGATGAATATGTTGAATAGGAGTAGTGAGAGAGGGCATTCCTGTCTTGTGCCAGTTTTCAAAGGGAATGCTTCCAGTTTTTGTCCATTCAGTATGATATTGGCTGTGGGTTTGTCATAAATAGCTCTTATCATTTTGAGATAACGTTTCATCAATACCAAATTTTTTGAGAGGTTTTAGCATGAAGGGCTGTTGAATTTTGTCAAAGGCCTTTTCTGCATCTATTGAGATAATCATGTGGTTTTTGTCTTTGGTTCTGTTTATATGCTGGATTATGTTTATTGATTTGCATATGTTGAACCAGCCTTGCATCCCAGGGATGAAGCCCACTTGATCATGGTGGATAAGGTTTTTGATGTGCTGCTGGGTTTGATTTGCCAGTATTTTATTGAGGAGTTTTGCATTGATGTTCATCAGGGATATTGGTCTAAAATTCTCTTTTTGTTGTGTCTCTGCCAGACTTTGGTATCAGGATGATGTTGGCCTCATAAAATGAGTTAGGGAGGATTCCCTCTTTTTCTATTGATTGGAATAGTTTCAGAAGGAATGGTACCAACTCCTCCTTGTACTCCAGTAGAATTTGGCTGTGAATCCGTCTGGTCCTGGACTTTTTTTGGTTGGTAGGCTATTAATTATTGCCTCGATTTCAGGGCCTGCTATTGGTCTATTCAGGGATTCAACTTCTTCCTGGTTTAGTCTTGGGAGAGTGTAAGTGTCCAGGAAATTATCCATTTCTTCTAGGTTTTCTAGTTTATTTGTGTAGAAGTGTTTATAGTATTCTCTGATGGTAGTTTGTATTTCTGTGGGGTTGGTGGTGATATCCCCTTTATCATTTTCTATTGTGTCTATTTGATTCTTCTCTCTCTTCTTCTTTGTTAGTCTTCCTAGAGGTCTATCAATTTTGTTGATCTTTTCAAAAAACCAGCTCCTGGATTCATTGATTTTTTGGAGGGTTTTTTGTGTCTCTCTCTCCTTCAGTTCTTCTCTGATCTTAGTTATTTCTTGCCTTCTGCTAGCTTTTGAATGTGTTTGCTCTTGCCTCTCTAGTTCTTTTAATTGTGATGTTAGAGTGTCAATTTTAGATCTTTCCTGCTTTCTCTTGTGGGCATTTAGTGCTATAAATTTCCCTCTCCACACTGCTTTAAACGTGTCCCAGAGATTCTGGTATGTTGTATCTTTGTTCTCATTGGTTTCAAAGAACATCTTTATTTCTGCCTTCATTTCATTATGTACCCAGCAGTCATTCAGGAGCAGGTCATTCAGTTTCCGTGTAGTTGAGCGGTTTTGATTGAGTTTCTTAGTCCTGAGTTCTAGTTTGATTGCACTGTGGTCTGAGAAACAGTTTGTTATAATTTCTGTTCTTGTACATTTGCTGAGGAGTGCTTTACTTCCAACCATGTGGTCAATTTTGGAATAAGTGCGATGTGGTGCTGAGAAGAATGTATATTGTGTTGATTTGGGATGGAGAGTTCTGTAGATGTCTATTAGGTCCACTTGGTGCAGAGATGAGTTCAGTTCCTGGATATCCTTGTTAACTTTCTGTCTTGTTGGTCTTTCTAATGTTGACAGTGGAGTGTTGAAGTCTCCCATTATTATTGTGTGGGAGTCTATGTCTCTTTGTAAGTCTCTAAGGACTTGCTTTATGAATCTGGGTGCTCCTGTATTGGGTGCATATATATTTAGGATAGTTACCTCTTCCGGATGAATTGATCCCTTTACCATTATGTAATGGCCTTCTTTGTGTCTTTTTATCTTTGATGGTTTAAAGTCTGTTTTATTAGAGACTAGGATTGCAACCCCTGCTTTTGTTTTTGTTTTTGTTTTTCTTTTGCTTGGTAGATCTTCCTCCATCCCTTTATTTTGAGCCTATGTGTGTCTCTGCATGTGAGATGGGTCTCCTTAGTGCTTCCTTGCTCTTGTAAGGCAGGCCTGGTGATGACAAAATGTCTCAGCATTTGCTTGTCTGTAAAGGATTTTATTTCTCCTTCATTTATGAAGCTTAGTTTGACTGGATATGAAATTCTGGGTTGAAAATTCTTTTCTTTAAGAATGTTGAATGTTGACAACTATGCTCTTCTGGCTTGTAGGGTTTCTGTAGAGAGATCTGCTGTTAGTCTGATGGCTTCCCTTTGTAGGTGACCCAACCTTTCTCTCTGGCTGCCGTTAACATTTTTTCCTTCATTTCGACCTTGGCGAATCTGAAGATTATGTGTCTTGGGATTACTCTACTTGAGGATTGTCTTTGTGGTGTTCTCTGTATTTCCTGAATTTGAATGTTGGCCTGTCTTGCTAGGTTGGGGAAGTTCTCTTAGATAATCTCCTGAGAGTGTTTTCCAACTTGGTTCCATTCTCCCTATCACTTTCAGGTACACCAGTCAAACATAGGTTTGGCCTTTTCACATGGTCCCATATTTCTTGGAGGTTTTGTTTGTTGCTTTTCATTCTTTTTTATCTAATCTTGTCTTCACACTTTATTTCATTAAGTTGATTTTCAATCTCTGATATCTTTTCTTCTGCCTGATTGATTCATCTTTTGATACTTGTGTATGCTTCATGAAGTTCTTGTGCTGTGTTTTTCCAGATCCATCAGGTCATTTATGTTCTTCTCTAAACTGATTATTCTAGTTAGCAATTCATCTAACTTTTTTCAAGATTCTTAGCTTCCTTGCATTGGGTTAGGACATGTTCCTTTAGCTCAGAGGAGTATGTTATTACCCACTTTCTGAAGCCTACTTCTGTCAAATTGTGAAATTTATTCTCCATACTGTTTTGTTCCCTTGCTGGCGAGGAGTTATGATCCCTTGAAGAAGAGGAGGCATCCTGATTTTTTGCAATTTTCAGCCATTTTGTGCTGGGTTTTCCTAATCTTCATGGATTTATCTACCCTTGGTCTTTGACGCTGGTGACCTTCGGATGGGGTTTTTTGTGGACATTTTTTGTTGTTGTTGATGTTGATACTATTCATTTCTGTTTGTTAATTTTCCTTCTAACAGTCAGGCTCCTCAACTGCAGGTCTGCTGGAGTTTGCTGTAGGTCCACTCCAGACCCTGTTTGCCTGGCTGTTTGCCTCACCAGTGGAGGCTGCAGAACAGCAAAGATTGCTGCCTGTTCCTTCATCTGGAAGCTTCATCCCAGAGGGGCACTTGCCAGATGCCAGCCAGAGCTCTCCTGTATGAAGTGTTTGTTGACTCCTGCTGGGAGGTGTCCTCCAGTCAGGAGGCATGGGGGTCAGGGACCCACTTGAGGAGGCAGTCTGTCCCTTAGGAGAGCTCGAGCACTGTGCTGGGGGATCCACTGCTCACTTCAGAGCCATCAGGCAGGAACGTTTAAGTCTGTTGAAGCTGCACCCACAGCTGCCCTTCCCCCCAGGTGCTCTGTCCCAGGGAAATGGGAGTTTGATCTATTAGCCCCTGACTGGGGTTGCTGCCTTTCTTTCAGAGATGCCCTGCCCAGAGAGGAGAAATCTAGAGAGGTAGTCTGGCTAGAGCAGCTTTGCTGAGTTGTGGTGAGCTTTGCCCAGTTCAAACTTCCAGTGCTTTGTTTACACTGTGAGGGGAAAACTGCCTACTCAAGCCTCAGTAATGGTGGACACCCCTCCCCCGACCAAGCTCCAACATCCCAGGTCAACTTCAGACTGCTGTGCTGGTGGTGAGAATTTCAAGCCAGTGGATCTTAGCTTGCTGGGCTTTGTAGTAGTGGGATTTGCTTAGCCAGACCACTTGGCTCCCTGGCTTCAGCCCATTTCCCAGGGAAGTGAATGGTTCTGTCTTGTTGGTGTTCCAGGAGCCACTGGGGTATGAAAAAAAAAAAAAAAACTCCTGCAGCTAGCTCACTGTCTGCCCAAACGGCTGCCCAGTTTTGTGCTTGAAACCCAGGGCCCTGGTGGTGTAGGCACCCAAGGGAATCTCCTGGTCTGCAGGTTGTGAAGATAGTGGGAAAAGTATAGTACCTGGGTCAGAATGCACCATTCCTCATGCACAGTACCTCAAGGCTTCCCTTGGCTAGGTGAGGGAGTTTCCTGACCCCTTGTGCTTTCTGAGTAAGGCAACGCCCCACACTGCTTTGGCTCGCCCTCTATGGGCTGCACGCAGTATCTAACCAGTCCCGATGAGATGAATCAGGTATCTCAGTTGGAAATGCAGAAATCACCCTCCTTCTCCATTGATGTCGCTGGGAGCTGCAGACCGGAGCTGTTTCTATTTGACCATCTCATCAGTCACCTGAAAATACTATGTTTTAAAATTTACAGGACATAGCTAAGGTGAAACTCAGAGGAAAATTTAATGACCTAAAATTTGTATCATTCAAAAAAATGAGAGGCTGAAAATTAATGAGCTAAGAAGTTAGAAAAGTGTAGGAAAATAAAACCAAAGAAAGACAAAAAAAAAAAAAAAAAAAAAGAAAAAAAAAAAAGAAAATAATTCAGCAAAGCCAAAAGATGATTCTGTAAAAAACAAAAACAGAAGATTAAAAAAACCCAATAATTTACAAAACTCTGGTAAATGTTGTGAAGACAATAACTTTCTGGTTGCAAGGTTCAGAAAACAGGATACTGATTTGGGACATAGAATCTGTGATTTTTAAAAAATTTCATAGGAGATTGTGATGTACAGTCATGCTTGGAAACCACTGACCTAAAAGACAGTTGTACTTTTAGCAAGAAATAATTATTTCCTATAACAAATTTCACACACTTTATAAGGGCAATATGGCCATGATAAACTTTTTCACCATTTGTATTACCATTTATCATAAAATGACTCCCACAACCTATGTAAAAGTGGACTTTAAATTCTACCCCATTAGGAATTTTTCTTTTCAGTTAACAATACTCTTCACTTTTCCTTGCTCAAGTGCAAATGTTCCTTAGTAGGGTAAAATATAAAGTCACTAACAGATTTATAAAATTTTCCTTGTGGGATACCTTTATGTTATGCTTAAAAGCATCAAGAAGGATAAAGAAAGAGAAAGAGGAGGATGGGAAAGAGGGGAAAGGGCTAGTCTCAACCCTTTTACATTGTTTTAAATTCACACCTATGCCAGACTTTCCATTCACTACGGACTTGTTCCAAAAGTTGAATACATGACAATGAGCAGGAAACCACACAGTTCAGGTAGTGGCATGGCACTCCCATATCCGCCTCAAGGTGTGTGCTTTCAAATGTGAATCTTAATGAAATGATAAATTATTACATTTTAAGGACCTTTGGTGTTACTTGTAATGCTTGAGTCTATAAATGTAAAATCCTTGAAAGTCAAAGATCAGCTAATTTGTAAACTGCAATTCAACTGAGCAGTAGAAAAATTAAGAATATCAATCCTATAGTCTCATGACAGCAGTCCACAATCTTCTGTATTAAAAGGTCTGTGCAATATTTAGGTGCGAACAAGGTATAAGAAGGAAGGATGCCAATTAGTGGTTGTCTTGGAATTACAACACAGAAGTGTTATTGTAATATTTTAAGACATATTTATATTTAATGAGGGTAGAGAAAGACATGGGGTGGAAAACAGTAATTATTCCCAGGTCACTAATTGATCAGAGGTTTACTTAAGCTACTTCACTTAAAAAAAAATCTATACCATAAAATATGCATGAGTTGAGTGAGAAAAAAATGTCTTCCTACACACCCATGCCTCGAAATAGCTAATATTTTAGTTTAACAATTCTGTGGCACTTCAAACAAAGAAAAGCTACATGTCCCTGCCATCATATCCCTCCAAAGTTCCGATTTATCTATTAACTTTATGAAGGTTTATGGTTCAATTGAAGAGATATTTGCAACAAAAAAGATAAAGCCTAGATGATGGTTTTCTACTGTCTGGGATCTCTGTTGTCTGCTATCCTCTTTCTGGGGTTATTCTTATTCTAGGGACTTCATAGACTGCAAAGTGGAATAGCCATATGACTGGGCCCTTCTCCCAGATTTTATCAGCAGCTCTTCAGAGAAGACATGTAACTTGCTTAGGTGTTCTGGTGCTTGGACTGTAAGACCTTCCTCTGTAGCTCCTAGAATTCTGTTCTCTAAAGTAATGAAAGTTAAAAGTTAGCAAAGTTTGTCATTACCACCATTTCCCTTCCTTCAAATCTTCGTCTCTCCTTCCCAGAGGTCCCCCTTCACCTGCTGCCTTCTCTTTGCTGCATACCTTCTTTTTATAACACCCCAATCTCTACTACTGTTCTCAAATAGTTTTGGGGGCTCTGGACCTCCTCTACTAGTTCCCTTTACAGAAGTGTCCCAATCCTAGCTAGCTAATCTAATAAGCTAGTTTGTTTAAGGTGTTAATAACCAAAATTATTTAGGTGCTACTTCCTTGAAGCTAGGTACTCAACTTCTACCAAAAAGAATTTGGCCTGAACCTATCTAAGCTTTATTTGGGAATTATAGTATTAAATAACAAATTTTATATTTTTAAACACTCATGGATACTGAATTTTCTGAGAACTAAGGTGAGAAATTTTATATTTGCCATAATCAAGAGTGACTTCTCAAAATCTGATAAAATTTAGAGAAGTCATCTCTGGTTTTAAGTATTAGAAATGTGTAATGATTTACTTTTCTTGTTTGAAATGAGTATTTAGGAGGTCCTATTTCTATAACTGAAAATAATCTTAGTCCGTGAAACTCTTAGTTTGATACGTAAAATTACCACAACTTTAGTCTTTATCAAGAATAAGAAATATGTATAGATATGACCAAAAACTACTAACCTAAGCAAGATTTGAAGGTTAGCATAAGTGTCACTGAAAGAAATATAATTTTTTTTTTCAAATACTTTGCAAGACTGCACAAGTTAGGAATAGCAATGGAATTGCTCTCACACAAATCATACTGTTGCTTCCAGAATCTGGGGTTGGCAAAATGGCCTTTGATAGTCAAAGTTCATATACATGCACATGACTAGTCTCTCAATTCTAAATAAGTGTTAAGTATCTATAGTTCATACTTTTAGGTATTTGTTAAGTTAACAGGAAGATGAACAAGAGTCCTTTCTTTTTATGAATGAGGAAATGGAAAAACAAAAAGGCAAAATGACTTTCCTGTGGTCACAAGGAAAGTCAGTGGCACATTTCCAACATATTTGATCTGACCCTTCTTGCTAGACTATGCTCCATTTAACTAGCTAAAGCATAGCAAACTCTAGTATTTGCTCCCATAACTTTTTTCTTTTTCAAAAAAGATGTAAAAACACTCACTGAAGTGTGCAGGTTGGGCAGCAAAGCCAGATGTGGGAGGATGGCAGACTATGTGTGAACAGCCCTGACTCTTACAAGGTCAACAGAAGGCTGTGGGGTGTTCATTTGACACTATATGCAAGTCTGCACTCTCTTGAGGCACAGTAGGAGGAAAAGCCTTCCTGCCTTCCCATGACAATTCAGTATAAATGAAAATATGTATTTCTGTAGGTAAGTGAAGGACCTGAAAAGAAAACAGTTGGAACTGACATATGCATTCTCTACTTCTTGCTGTCAGTTTAGCCGTGCACTTGCCTTTCAATCCTGCAGATCCACATGTGCACAGGGGGGACATATACTAGGTTATTCATTGTAACATTGTTTATTAACAGGGGGCAGAGGAAATAAGCTTGCTATCCATCAGTAAGCTAATGGACTGTATTTAGTCAGGGTTCTCCAGAGAAACAAAATGAAAGGCATAGGCACACACACACACACACACACACACACACACCCCTCAAAAGTTCATTGAAAAATGGAATTAAAAGATAAAAATAAAAAATATAAACTATTTCTCAACATAAACTCTTTCAAGTTCAAGACACTCTTATAAGCAACAATACCAGTCATTTAGTCCATCCTTTAAGAACTGAGAGTTGTGGGAATTCAAAGTCTTTTTTATACACTATTACCTTAAGAAAAATTGGTGCCCTTTAGAGATTTTTTTAAGACACGGAAACAAAAAGAAGTCAGAGGGAACCAAATCAGGACTGTAAGGTGCATGCCTAGTGATTTCTCATTGAAACAGTCACGAAATTACTCTTGTTTGAAGAGGGGAATGAGCAGGAGCATTGTCATGGTGGAGAAGGACTCTGGCACTTTTCTGCTAAAACCTTGGCTGTTTCAAAGCCCTCACATAATCAGACATTATTGTTCTTTGGCCCTCTAGAAAGTCAACAAGCAAAATGCCTTGAGCACACCAAAAACTGTTGCCATGACTTTTGTGCTTGACTGGTGTGCTTTGCTTTGACTGGACCACTTCAACCTCTCAGTAGCCATCACTCTGGCTGTGATTTACCTTCAGTATTGCACTTGTAAAGCTATATTTCATCTCTTGTTACAATTCCTCAAAGAAAGGCTTCAGGATCTTGATCCCACTTATTTAAAATTGTCATTGAAAACTCTGCTCTTTTCTGCAGCTGATGTGGGCACAACAAATTTGGCATGTATTGAGTGGAAAGTTTGCTTAACTTTAATTTTTCAGTCAGAAATGTGTGAGCTGAACCAATTGAGACATCTATGGTGTTGGCTATTTCTACTGTTAATCACTGGTCTTCTTCAATCAGGGCATGAGCAAGATAAATTTTTCCCTTGCAAATTGATGTGGATGCTCTTCCTTTGCAGGTTTTATCTTCAACATTGACTGGTTTCTTCTTTTTCTTTCCAACTTTTATTTTAGGTTCAGGGGATATATGTGCAGATTTGTTGCATGGGTAAACTGTGTGTTACAGGGATTTGTTGTACAGATTATTTTGTCACCCAGGCAATAAGCATAGTACATAATAGGTAATTTTTTGATCGTCACTCTCCTTTCACCCTTCACCCTCAAGTAGTCCATTGTGTCTATTGTTACCTTCTTTGTATCCACCCACTTATAAAAAAGAACATGTGGTATTTGGTTTTCTGTTACTGTGTTAATTCACTTAGGATAATGGCCTCCAGCTGCATCCATATTGCTGCAAAGGACATGACTTCAGTTTTTTATGGCTATGTGGTATTCCATAATGTACATGTACCACATTTTCTTTACCCACTTGATGGGCATCTAGGTTGATTTCATGTCTTTGCTATTGTGAATAGTGCTGTGATGAACATACAAGGCATATGTCTCTATGGTAGAACAATTTATATTCCTTTGGGTGTGTACTCAGTAATGAGATTGCTGGGTCAAATCGTAGTTCTGTTTTAAGTTCTTTAAGAAATGTCCTAACTGCTTTCTACAATGGCTGAACTAATTTACATTCCCACCGAAAGTGTACAAATGTTCCCTTTTATCTGCTAACTTGCCAGCATCTGTTGTTTTTTGATTTTTTTGGTAATAGCCATTCTGACAAGTGTGAGATGGTATCTCATTGTGGTTTTGATTTGCATTTCTCTAATGATTAGTGATGTTGAGCATTTTTTTCAGATGCATGTTGGTCACTGTATGTGTTTTTCTGAGAAGTGTCTGTTTATGTGTTTTGCCCATTTTTTAGTGATTTTTTTTTTTTTGCTTGTTAATTTGTTTAAGTTCCTCTGATTATAGATATCAGACTTCTGTTGGATGCATAGTTTACAAGTATTTTCTCCCATTCTGTAGGTTGTCTGTTTGCTTCGTTGATGGTTCCTTTTGCTGTGCAGAAGTTCTTTAGTTTAATGAGGTCCTGCTTGTCAATTTTTGTTTTTGTTGCAATTGCTTTTGGAGTCTTCATCATAAAATCTTTGCCAAAGCCTATGTCCAGAATGGTATTGCCTAGGTTTTTTCCTAGGGTTTTTCTAGTTTTACATTTTATATTTAAGTCTTTAATCTGTCTTGAGTTGATTTTTGTATATGGCAAAAGGAATGGGTCCAGTTCTAATCTTCTGCATATGGCTAGCCAGTTATCCCAGCACCATTTACTGAATAAGGAGTCCTTTCCCCATTGCTTGTTATCATCAACTTTGTTGAAGATTAGGTGGTTGTAGGTGTGTGGCTTCATTTCTGAGTTGTCCCTTCTTAGAATGAGTAGTTCATTTGTAAACTGCTGATTTCCCTGGGGCATTGTCTCCATAAACTTTTAGTAAAGTATTATTGCTTTCACCCTTCTTCTACCCAAGCTTCATCATGTATTTGATGGTTTTTTTCTTGCTTCAGTTTTAGCAGAATTCATGTTGCTCTGATAGGGACTCTTTTCAAACTGATGTCATATCTTTCTTAGTGTCTCAAACTAGATCCTGTTCAGAAATGTTATAAAAATTTGAAATCCATGCATAGTTTTTTCATAGTGTGCATTTTTCATCAACTCTTTAAAGACACCAAGTGTGTGAGTGTGTGTGTGTGTGTGTGTGTGTAGCGAGAGAGAGAGTGAGAGAAAGAGAGGAGGGGAAGACTGGAACTATTATTATGAGGAATTAGCTCAGGCAATTATGGAGCCTGAGGAAATCTGGTAGTGTAATTCGGTCTGAGTCTGAAGACCTGAGAACCAGGGGAGCCAATGGTGTAACTTCCAGTCCCAGGGAAGAAGATAAGATGAGATGTCCCAACTCAAGCAATGAGTCAGAAAACAGGGACCAATTTCTCCTTTCTCTGCCTCTGTTTTATTCAGGTCCTGAATGAATTGGATCATGCTCACTCACATTGGGCAATCTCCTTCACTGAGCTCACCAATTCAAATGCTAATGTCATCTGGAAATACCGTTACAGACACACCTGGATGTAATGTTTAATCTGAGCACCCTGTGGCCCAGTGAAGTTGACACATGAAATTTGTCATTACATGGAAAGATTATGGTTTATTTGTTAATGGGAAATCTTTGGGTAGTTAAAGTAAATGAACTAGATCAGTAAGAATTGCTAAACCTCAAAAACAAAATGTAGAAAGAAATAAGGAAATGGAAGTTGTTGATGCCTTTTTTTTTTTTTTTTTTTTTTTTTTTTTTTTTTTTTTTTTTTGACGGAATCTTGCTCTGTCACCAGGCTGGAGTGCAGTGGCGTGATCTCGGATCACTGCAATCTCCGACTCCCTGGTTCAAGCGACTCTCCTGCCTCAGCCTCCCGAGTAGCTGGAATTACAGGCATGTGCCACCACACCCAGCTAATTTTTGTATTTTTAGTAGAAACAGGGTTTCACCATGTTGGCCAGGATGGTCTCGATCTCCTGACCTTGTGATCCGCCTGACTCAGCCTCCCAAAGTGCTGGGATTACAGGCATGAGCCACCATGCCCAGCCCTGTTGATGCCTTTTGACACTCTCAATGGTGCCCCTTTTCTTGTGGTCATGTAATCTCAGTCAAAACAAGATGAAGCTGATTTTTTTTAAGGAGAATCTTGAGAAGATTTTGGATTAAAGATGTTTATTAGAGTATTGGTTTCTTTTTCCCACTCTGTTAGTAAGCTGCCAATGCTCATAAATTCTGTATGCAGAATTCCCAAGAAGATGTGGGGCTGAACTACATACTGTTTTTTTTTTTTTATTTAAAAAGAAAAATTAAATGTAAACTCTTTATTAAAAGACACATTTTCTAATAATATTTCTAAACTTTTAAGTTATTAATATAGCAATACACACAAATAATCCAAACATCAAGAATTATCAAAGGGTATGTAGAAGAAGTTTGTCCTACCAGTGTCTCCTATCTACTCAGTTTTCACTCCTCCCAACACTGTTATTATTTTCATCTTGAAATAGATATTTAAATCAACTAAAGAGATGTGTAATAGCTATGTTACCATAATAACTTCTTTATTAGGAAATTTATGTAAACATATTTAAGGAGAAGCTGGGACATATAAAACAATATGCCATCTGAAGACAGGTAAGACCCGTTTACTACCACTGATGAACCTATCATCTAGTAAGAAAAATCAGCAAATGCACCCATAATAAAAGCCTCAATACAGTCAGTTTTAGGTCCATCCCATTGTCAGAATCCATGAGAGGTCACAAATTCTGATTTTTGTTCTGAGAGCCTGATTATCATAGCCATAATCATAAGGGCTGTACAAAATTACACCTGATTTGTTAAGGAGAGGGAACATTTGCAATGGCCTTAAATGATGGATATAATGCTGACATTGAAGGGAAAGGCATTACAAATGGATGGGACCACATTAACAAGCATGTAAAGTGAGGACAGGATGGGCACACTTAAAGAATTACAGGTAACCTGTTTTCATTGAATGGTAGTATATAGCCAAGATTTTCTTTATATTTTGGGAAATAATGAGAGACAAGCCAGGAAAATTTAATTTGAGAACATACTGTGGGAAAACCCTAAATCCTGGGATAATCCAGCATGTATAGGGAAGCGATTAAAAGCTTTTGCACAGGTGTATGTGACAAGATCAGGGCTGGGTTCCAGAAAACAAATTTAGTGACAGTATAAACTTGAATTGGAGAATGTAAAACCTGGACACAAAAAAGATGAGTTGGGATGGGATAAGCACACCTTCAGTTTTGCTAGGTTGGTTATAATGTATACCTATTCTCCTTACATAATTATTAATAGCACATTATTTTCATCTCAGAAGTGTCCTGGTTTGGATGATTAATTAATATTCTCCCTCTAGGAGACTTTTACAACATTACAGGCATGTGAAGATGAGAACTGGAACTGGGCATTTTCAAGACATTGGAGTAACCTATATTATGCTTGGTAATAAGATGTGAGAGGCCGGGCTCGGTGGCTCAAGCCTGTAATCCCAGCACTTTGGGAGGCCGAGATGGGCGGATCACGAGGTCAGGAGATCGAGACCATCCTGGCTAACACGGTGAAACCCCGTCTCTACTAAAAAAAATACAAAAAAACTAGCCGGGCGAGGTGGCGGGCGCCTGTAGTCCCAGCTACACGGGAGGCTGAGACAGGAGAATGGCGGGAACCCGGGAGGCGGAGCTTGCAGTGAGCTGAGATTGCGCCACTGCACTCCAGCCTGGGCAACAGAGCGAGACTCCATCTCGGAAAGAAAAAAAAAAAAAAAAAAGATGTGAGAGCAACAGAAAGTCTTGTCAAAAAACCATTTTAGGATTTTGAGCACATTAAGTGAAGGAGAGATTGGTGGTACCAAGAAACAAAGTAAGAAAGTTAGGAAAAGCAGTAAACTTAGAGTAGTGTAAGAAACATTATTATTGGTGGCCTATCTCTTACTTCCATCTCTTTCTTATGAGAAGAGACCCACATTTGTTCAGTTATTCACCTTTTGTTGCATAACTCCATTCTCAGGGAAAAGGAATTAATATTAGTCTAAACTTATAATGATAACTCTTTAATCATTGCCAGTGATTGGCTTGGAAAGGATCATGTGACCTCATTCTGGCTAGTGAGATGTGAGGGGACACCTACACCTACTGGGAAGGAAGACGTCTGAGAAAGATTTATTAGTTCTTATAAATAAGCATAAGGCAGACAGAGAGCCTTGTTCCTGCCTTCGGACAGTGGTAAGAGAAAAAATGGGAAGCCTGAAGTTGCCCCATAATGATCTTGGGACCATGTTGGTATGCATACAGAGTAGTGGGAGAAAGGCAGAGTGATGAGATAAAGGAATGCCAAGGATACTGGGGATGGAATTAATCACTTCTGGACCCTCCCTACCTCAATTTGTTTTGTGAAGTGAAAAATCCCCTTACTGTTTAGAATATTTTGAATTGTGTCTTCTGTTGCTTGTATGCCCCAAATCCTTCGAAGTGATACGGAGGTAAGTACAGGGATAGGGTAGGGAGGGAGGAAAATCACGAGTTTTATTTCTGATTAATATCTCAAGCTAGAGTAAGCATTTCATCTGAACTTCCACAACCTTTCATCCATACTCATCTGCTCTCTTTTCCGTTTCTAACCAATACTATAGCTATCACAGTAGATGTCTTGCTTTTCTCATGAGATTGTATTAATAAATCTTTCTAGATTAAATTCAGTTTCAGATTCATGTTGTGTCTTTGTACCACAAAGGCCAATGCTCATATAATGGAAGTCCTGAATAAATATTTCTTCAATTAGTGAATATATTGAACAAAACTAAGTACTAGAAATCCTGAATAAGTATTTTTTCAATTAATGAATACATTGAACAGAAATAAGTAAGGCACTTAGTCCCAAATGTCAAAAATAAATGTATTATTTAGCCAATAGTAGTGAGGTATGCAGACAATTAGAGATGTTTGAGAAAAGGTTATAAGTGTATCTGCCATTTTGTATACTAACCTCTCTGGGTAATTCTGACATTGAAATTAATGTTTTTCCAGGGTAAATGATCAAAAGGTGTAAAAGTGTTTTAGATAACTAGACATGCTTTTCTGGAAAAGTACAAGAAGCATGAGACTTAATTTCAATAGAATAGGCACACTGGGCTTTAAAATCTGTTTTACTATGATGATGAGGATAAATAACATATGTGTACGTGAAATTGCTTTGAGCTCTTTGGAAGCTGCTATATGAATCAAATATATTGTAAACACTGATGATACATATTTGCAGTTGCCAGATTTTTATCAGTGTCAAATTGATGCCCATGTCCAAAAAAAAAAAAAAAAAAAAAAAAGGCTTATGTTTCTTATCTCAGAAAGTGAAGAAAAAATAATGATACATAGAACTGCAAATGATGGTCATTGCTTTGCATAATTGTTATTTCTTTGGAACTTTAAGACTTCACATCATTTTGACCCTGGAGATAATTTCATGCTTTCTAACACTTGAAGCTACTTACACTAACACTTGAAGCTGGAGAACTTTGGGTTTGTCATATTATAAATATGAAGAATGGCAAGGTTCCCAAAAAACCAATCTATTAGTAATATCCTGAAATAGAGGCTGATTTTTATAGAATATAAAATTGTTTTGTGAAGGATATAGAGGGAAAGAGGTGGACTTGAGATGGCCAGGACCAAATGAGAAAAGAACTATAGATAAAGTGACTAATTAATTATCAAAATATAAGATATGTTTTACTTTTAAAGGAATCAATAAAAATAATTAAAAATATATCATTTTATAGCATTTATTTATTGGAGAAGAAATTGGTTTATTATATAGGTAGATCTATAAAACATATACTTAAAATATTTTCAAATAAATGTTTATAAAATGTATTTAATAAATACATATTAAATATAACCAATACTATATTAATATTTAACCAAAATACATTTATTAAATATATTGCATACACATAATACATTTGTAACATATAATCAAAAATAAATTATTTTATTTATTTGTTATGGTATTTATAATTGTTATTATAGCTTCATACATTCATAAATCAAATAAAATATTACTATTACACTAGTATACATTAAATAAACCTTTTAAAGAACTTCTTTATATCAATTACCTGAACATTAAAAAGTTAAAAAGCAGGTAACAATACTTGTGTGCTTATATAATTTCTCTAATTCTCTTTATTAATAGTATTTTGTTTAAATATTTAGTCTTTTTTCCCATAAAAATGCCTGAAATTGCCTTCAAGTTTCAAATTATGGTTAATTGCATTTTCAGTTGGTTCCTTTACTATAGACCATAATCTTTTTAATAGGGAAAATGTTATCTTCTGGTGCTGTTGTAATGTAAATTCAGATAAAATTCTGTCAAATGGAGGGCAATGTCAATTCTAATTTTATGTTAAATGTCTAAATATTTCCACAAGCATTGTATGTTTGTCTCCATTTAGAGTATCTTTCTTCAACAAATATGTTTATAAGACAAAACTCACAATAAGTTTTTTTCATTATTCAAGTGTTTTGCTAAATTTATATACTACAATATCATAGGTCTTCTTAATTTTATTTCATCCTATTGCAAAATAGACATTTATATAATAAAAGTTATGCTGCATCAAGATTCTTTGCAAAAGTCAAGGCATTTGAAAGTACAATTGTATAATTTCAAAATCATATATAGTACATTGAACTCTCTTGGTTTAATTTGTCCTCTTTTGTTCGTAGAATATATTTCAGTGTATTCTGTTTACACATTTTATTTTATTTTATTTTATTTTATTTTATTTTATTTTATTTTATTTTTATTTTTTGAGACAGAGATTCACTCTGTCATGCAGTCTGGAGTGCAGTGACAACATCTCACCTCACTGCAACCTGTCTCATGGGCTCAAGCAATTCTCCTGCTTCAGCCTCCCAAGTAGCTGGGGCTACAGGCACATGCTGCCACACCCAGCTAACTTGTATTTTAGTAGAGACAGGGTTTCACCATGTTTCTCAGGCTGGTCTCGAACTCATGAGCTCAGGCAATCCACCCGCCTTGGCCTCCCAAAGTGCTAGGATTAAAGGCATGAGCCACTGTGCCAGGACACAAATTTCATTTTTATTAATTTGCTAACAGGCTCAAAAGCTGAAGTTTTATTCACATAGTCTGTTGATGATGTGATGTCTAACTGATTTTGAACACAATAGAACTATAATTAATAGAGAAGACTTATTTTCTAAAAGGTGACCAATACTATGGTAGGACATTAGATTGACTTAGAAATTAATTATTTAAAGAGACAAACATTTAAAAATTCAATTTATGATGGGTAGCTAAGGGAGAAATTGCATGCTATGATGATAAATTATTCTTGACATCAGCATTGACAAATAAATTAAAGTACATTTCTGATGTATAGATTTCTTAATTTAGTAAAAATACTATTTTTTCATGATATTATATTCATTAAAATTTATATTTGTATTTTTACTGCAAAAGCAATAAATTTTATCTTCAATGATAAACTTTGAAAATGAGGCCGGGCGCGGTAGCTCAAGCCTGTAATCCCAGCACTTTGGGAGGCCGAGACGGGCGAATCACGAGGTCAGGAGTTCGAGACCATCCTGGCTAACACTGTGAAACCCTGTCTCTACTAAAAAATACAAAAAGCTAGCCGGGCGAGGTGGCTGGCACCTGTAGTCCCAGCTACTTGGGAGGCTGAGGCAGGAGAATGGCGTAAACCCGGGAGGCGGAGCTTGCAGTGAGCTGAGATCCGGCCACTGCACTCCAGGCCGGACGACAGAGTGAGACTCCGTCTCAAAAAAAAAAAAAAAAAAAAAAAAAAAAATGATTCGTCATTCACTATAATGAGATATATTTTAATTTTAATAGAACGAAATGGCAAAACACTTTAATTCCATGAATTCAATGAAAAAACATTGAGTTATTAGTGGAATTAACTGATTTTCTATTGAAGTATCTGATAATACTGATATATGGTATTATAAAATTATTTGCACTTCTTTTTCTAGTACCAGAACCAACATATTAACAATTAATGCTTTATTTCTCATATGTGCACAAAAAACTTCGATATTTGAGTGAAAGAGTTATTTGATCTAAATGAAAAGTCATGCTTTATGAAGTCTTATGTAAACTCATCATGTATAGCTTCATATGTTAAAGCATCATCTTTGGGCATTATTAATTTTTTTGGTAGATACTTCAGATATTTATATCATCTAGTGTCTAGATAATTTATAACATCACTGTGGCACCAATGGTTGGTAGTTAATGTTAACAAGTATCTTATGAAAGTAACACATTCATCATAGTCATGAACTTTCAAAAAGGTCATTGTTCTTAAATGATTCCTTGCAAAAGAGGAAAGCATATAGAACTGTTCAGCCTCTATTTTCCACACATGCTCCATCCCCACCAATAAATAATACATTTATTATTGCCCATGTTTTCCATCAGCCCTGCAGGATATAGGCCTGGGAGCTTCGGGCATCTCACAGGCCTCAGTGTAGACCAAGGCACAACCAGCTAGTACATCAAGCGACTGATACAGCTAACAGTATCAAGTACTTCTCCCTCCACCACTAGAGAGCAGAAGGAGTTGGGCATCCCCAGCTACTTGTATCCAAGCGTATACATTTCATCAGCGAGAGCCAGGCATGCTATCCTTTAAATGAAAGTGTAGGCTGGGTGTGGTGGCTCATGCCTGTAATCCCAGCACTTTGGGCGGCCAAGGTGGGTAGATCATGAGGTCAGGAGATCGAGACCATCCTGGCTAACATGGTGAAACCCCGTCTCTACTAAAAAGTACAAAAAATTGGCCAGGCATGGTGGCAGGCACCTGTAGTCCCAGCTACTTGACAGGCTGAGGCAGGAGATGGCTTTAACCCAGGAGTCGGAGCTTGCAGTGAGCCGAGATCGTGCCACTGCACTCCAGCTTGGGTGACAGAGCGAGACTCCATCTCAACATCAAAAAAAAAAAAAAAAAAAAAAGAAAGTATAGTAGATCATTATAATAATAGTCTCCCATGAAGCCTTTCTGTGTAAATGCCCTTCTGCAGTAATGTTGTCACTCCTCCATCAAGAGATAGAATTTATTGTTCCATTATCTTTAATATCCTGTGACCTTATGTCTTGTTTAGTTAAGCTGCTAAATTTGGGTGGTTTAGTATGCAGCAATAAATAGCTGATACAGAAGGTATTAATTTTGTTTCATCTGGAAGGATCAGCCAAAGATAGATGAGTTATTACAGTTCATCCCTCAGCGTTTTCCATGCATTAAGTGTGAACCCTGACACTACACATGTATTTTACATGCTACTAGATGAGACTATGTCAGAAGCTGAAGTACAAAATAGAAGCCTATCAAACTCATCCTGGCTTATTTTAATGCAGCTGTTAATAATGTATCATTAATTTTTTTTTAGAAAAAAGCCATCTGTACTAATGCTAAATCCAGTGAGTTGCCAACATACCAAGCACAAATCAAGACTGTGCCAGGAAAATGAAACATCTGGTCACATTAGCCATAGTCCAAAATAAAGCTGATCATCAGAAATCAGGCTTCTACCAATTCTGTGCAAAATTCACATGGGAAGACCTTGAAAGTACTCAAAATTCCATTGGTTGAAATCTGGACATACAGAAAATAGATTTCTTTTCACTCTTGCTTGACTAACAGTTAAAATATGACTCTGTGAGATTTCACCTACAATGGTGAGTAAGATTAGATATCAATTCTCTTAATAGTAGATATATTTAAATTTTTTTCTTCGTGGGATTAACAGTTTTTCAAACCTATGGCGATATTCTCTCCCAATGAATCCCTTAGAGCACTGGAACATCTGTGAGCCAAAAGTCCTCCTACACCCTCACTAAGAATTATTGAAGGCATTTCCATCCACTCCTTACCACATTTCTGAAATCTGACTTTTCTTATATATTCTTTCTTTGTTGTACAGTATTGGACCAGGATGGAAAGTTAAAAATCCAAATTGATTTTTGAAGGATGAAAGGGAAAGAGTAATATTCTAAGGAGGTATATAATTTTATTTTCCCCCAGTATGTGATTTTGTATTTGTGCAGTGGCTTGATGCTATTTTTTAAAAAGTGGCTGCATTCTTGGCAGAAATTGCTTCTGCCTAGAATCAGGTGTTAAGAAACCAATCTTCTACATTATGCTGGCTAAGTACATGAACACATAGTGGCACACACACAAACACACATTCTTCATATGAGTATTTAGAGGGTAGCTAGTGGAATCTTTTCACTTGGAGGCGGCCATCAATCTTTGGAAACCTGTTGTAACTGCGTATATGGTATGTGTTTGAAGTGTAGTGTTGCTGGCAAATGTAAGTCACCAGGAAGGCCAAGTGCAGCACCCTGTACGTAATAGGATTATGCAGAGGCATGCCCACTCTGTCTGTGACTGCTGGAGCAGGGAAAGCAGGCATCCCCAGCTTAACTAATAACTTTCATTCACCTACTCAAAATGTTCTGTGGAAGGCTTCCTGCTTTTCTTCAAACCACTGCTTTTTAGACTTTTACTTTCCTGATTATTTCTATGAATTGAGTAATACAAAAGATTCTTTTTAATAATTAATTTAGTTTGTGTTATTTGTCACATAGGACTGTTTTGGAAGTTCTTATTTGACATATGTCTTGATATTTGCAATTTGTACTTTTTCTTTTACTGCTATACATTTAAATATTCTTTAAATACATACACACAGTGTCACAGTCTCACACATATGGACTCATGACACATACAAAAGGAAAATCCTAACCTTTAAAAGCTACTGATAACACTATTGGAATTCAAAATCCCAAATGTTTCAAAATCTTTACTATGACCAACTTAAATTCTTATATAAATTGTAAAATTTAATTTAAATGGGACAAAGGAAAGAGGAGGTTAAAAGATGACAAAAAGGAGAGCCTGGGGGTAAAAAACCCATGACTAGATCCAGTAGTTAAACTAGAAAGATATCACAGGTTCGACAAGAATCCTCCAGAGAGAGAGAGAGAGAAAGAGAATGAGTTTTTTAAGCCCAGAAGAGGAATTGGTGTGATCAGAGTGATAATAACCCAGAACAGGACAATCACTCCTAGTCCCTGACAGAGCTGAGAGCAGCTGAAACCTTTCTTAGGGGAACGTTAGAAAATTCCTTTTTTCCAGAAGGAAACACATTATTTCATCAACAGATTAGGACTGTCACAAACCACAACCTATTAAACAGACTGTCCCTTGGCTCTCATCCAGTTCTAGTGCCAATTTTCTTTGTACATATGACCAAAGACACAATCCCTTGTGTCTGTTTGTCTTCAGAACATGGAATCTGTGTTGCTTAGTTCACAGCAATAGTCATCCTGAGCATGCACCACAAGACAACACCCTGTCAGCCTATGTGTTACCAGCCTATTTTTGAGTGCTGGACTATTTGAGATATCAAATCAGGTTCTACTATGTTTGCACTCCCTTTGTTGCAATGGTAAAAATGATTTCTTGGGGTTTCACATCCATTTGTTTAGGCCACTATCTCATCTATCGCTCCTAACTAGCCTCTGAAATATTATTACTCCATTTCACACAGACATCAGGCTCAAATTGGAAATGCATATATTTATATTTTGTATTCAGCATCAGTGATTGCCTGTCTACCCATGTCCACTCCTAAGAAAACTGCCCTGTCCACTATCGTGGCTACATTGGTGACCATGTACTGTAGTAGTAGACCCATTCTCTACTCTCATTTAAATCCCCCACCTTGATCACACACAACTGCTTGGTTCTGACATAGTTGACTGACCAAGGGACCTCTCCAATGAATATGCCTGCCAGCAACCAGTAAAACTTCTGGAATGAAATGCTTATCTTAGCCAATCAGATCCTTGCTCTTGGGAATCAGAATTAGGAAACACACAGAGAAAGTCAATCAAAGGAATAGCAGAAGCTAAAAAGTCACGATCAGAGACAGCTTTGTGGCATGTATTCTGTGCAGTCACCCAGGACTCCAAGCTTAGAAAGGTCCCAGCCTTGGTTTAATCCTCCACTGTAGCCATCTTGAAATCCTTAATAATGTTTGAACAGGGACCTTGCATATTCATTTTGAACTAGGCCCCACAAGTTATACAGCAGGTCCTGGTCATGATGTAGAAATTAGAGCAATAATTTTTAACTTCAGGAATGGGCTCTTAAGAGAAATACTAGAATCTCTGGGAAGTGGGGGATGGTTAGAGGCAAGTGAAAAATTTGAGAAGACACGTTCAATTTTATAATTTAGTTTTATTTATAAAAACATAACAAAACTATTGTTTTTATAATGGCAATTCCAGAAAACAAAACACAACCACATTGTTTTTGCTGCTGGGTTACAAAGAAAATATAGAGATTCCTAACTGAAGTTTCTACTCCCCTAGTCCTAAGGAATGTGTTAAAATTTCTGGGGAAAGTGTGAATAAGATGTTTATATTTATGAAAAGTTGGCATTGGTTTAAAGGGTTGAGAAACACTGGAGTAGGAAGAACTTGGGCGGCCGTAATGAAGTCAGTGGGGAGCTGGTTACAGGGAGTGGACTGGAGGAACAGAGGGTTAGCAGTGCTAACCTGAATTCAGATCTTTCCTAACACCCCATTTAATCAGCCCATATGCCCTGTCTTCAGATATCTGAGATCCACATGCTGCCTACTGCTCATTGATAGAGAACAAAAAAGTGTACTTAGTGTTTACAAAGAATGCGGACTCTCATTTCTTTCTGTATACGCACAATTAGCAGGGGCCTGATTATTTTTTGAAAATCAAATAAAGTTAGCATCTAATTGGTGTAATTATAATGTTAATACCTAAGCTATTTCTTTTTACCTAAAGGTCGAGAAGTGCTTTCAAATCCACATACTCTCTGCTTCCTCCCCCCAGCTCTGGGATAGTTAGAAGAGAAAAGAGATTTTGCATTGATTTGAGAAGAAAGCTTTCTTCTGCAAAAGGCCAGGAACACCTTCCAGCTCCTCTAGTGGCACCTATAACATTAATTGAATAAAATTCTTAGGACATCAGGAAAACAGTTCTTCATCTGTAAGTACAAAAACACAGTCTCAAATTAAAGAAAAATAATTATTAGGGCTTTCAGCTATTTCAGATGATCTATTAATGAGATAATTGAGAACTGCTTGAAAATGTGAATTTCTTTTTTCATTTCAAAATGTGTCAGGTGTTTTATGTTGATTTAGATGCCAAGATGCTGGTATAGAACACTTGGTAATTCATTTGGGAACTAGCATTGAATGGAAGTTTAAATACCCTATAAGCAATTTCCAGATATTTTGTATATTTCAAGTGTGAACATTTATCTTTGTCTCTTTTACCAGACTAGAAAATGTCTGTATAGCAAATATGTATTTTTTTCAATTGAAGTAACTTAAAATGTTATTCTGAGGAACTTTTCAGAATTGCATGACACCTCTTGGAATAGCTAAAGACCCCTGGGGTGCTGTAAATCCAAATAATGAAAATGTTTAAAAAAATAGTATGGTAAAGTAATCTGAAGCAACTAAGGATGAAACGTTACACTTTTGTGGAATGTACACACACATACACACACACACACACACCATCTTTTCATCATCAAACACCCACTCCCATATTCACCTTAAGCCAAAAAATTCATCTTTCCAGAGTTTTAAAGCACTGTCACAATATTCTCATTACATAATACTGATAATTTACTTTATAGCATTGGTATGTTTTTTCAATGTAATTTCCTGGGAGATAACAATAATAACAGTGTCCAAAATTGTATAATGATGAAGAAATGAGGCAAAGAAAAAGTAGTTTGGTTTTTCCTCTAACCAGTTATAAAATAAAGCATTTTAACTGTTTAAAAAAGGGAAAACCCAGAATTTTTTTAAAAGGGGGGGAAAAACAGCATTTTAAGAAAGAAGTGAGGGAAAAGTAGATACAGTGGCTTAAGTGATTAAACTATATTCCTCAGTGATATGATTTTTTAAAATTTCCTGTGTTAAGGTCTTGACCCAAGAGAGTACAGATCTGTCTCTCATGAAAAAGATGATTATTGAAACACAGAATTATTAAGATGATTATTGAAACACAGAATCTTAGCATTAGAATGAAAGTTGGAGATAATCTGGACCAGTGGTTCTCAGTGTGGCCTCTGGACCAGCAGCATCAGTATCACCTGAGAACTTGTTAATAATGCAAATTCTTGGGATCCTCTGCAGACCTACTAAATCAGAATCTCTGGAAATGGGACCTAGCAATCTATGTTTTAACAAGTCCTTCATACTAAAGTTTGATAACCACTGATCAGTACCATCCTTCCAGCTGCTAATGAATTCCCTACCATGGCAATTCTAACAGAAATTTATCTATGCATGTCATAACATATGCAAAGTAGCACAATCAGAGTCTGGTGATGTATGATTTATTTGCTCTTTAGTTCAGCCAAATCCTGGTTCTTGTCTTATAACTAGGAAAAATTAGGCAGGTGAACACATTGAAAGGTGAAGAGGGCACAGTTTATTAAGTGAAAGGAAAGCTCTCTATAAAAAAGAGGGGTCCTGCACGCAGGTTTCTACCTCACAAATTGAATACCAGGCCACTACACACAAGCTGAAGAGGCCAGGTCCCTTCCCTGCATAAGGTGCGGATTCCTGGTGACTCCACCCCATTCTTCCAGTGTTCATGTGGGCCCTTAGTCTGAGCCACTCCACATTGATTGATTTCCCTTACTGCACATGTGTTAAGGGACAGAAGTTTTCACCGTAGGCATGGTTAGGCAAGCCCACTGTGCACAATGACCTGGTGGGCCGGAGGTTCTCTGGGTACCCTTCCTTATCTGCCTAGGCATTTGGCTGTCTCCTGCCTCTATCATTCTCCCATCTAAAGAAGTACATCTAACAGCCGTTAGAATAAGGATAAGGACGATGATTGATCTTAACTGCTTTCTGCTGCCTCTATCATTCCCCCATCTAAAGAAGTACATCTAACAGCTGTTAGAATAAGGATAAGGATGATGATTGATCTTAACTGCTTTCTGCTGACAGGGGATGCTGTTTTTGAATAACAGCAGTCAGCTCTCCCTCAGAGGCCTATCTAAGGGTCCCTGGTGAAAGGGGGCCATCAGTTGAGGCTCTGGTTGCATGATTGTTTGGAGTTCAATGGCCTAAAGGCAAGAAGAGACAAACCAGGTTATTAGAAGACATGTATCAAAACAAAAGGTAAAGGTAAGGACAGCTCAAAAATTCCAAGGCTACCAGCATGCCCAGATAACTGGTGGCTATAGTTTTGCCTGCTAAGATTTGGGTGCATGGCGCTTGGCTTTGGTGAGCTCCCTTGGTCTTATTTTCCCAAAACAAGAAACCTCCAGGTTATGGGCACCCCATTCACCTCCATCACCTGGCAGGAATTGCAGGATAATTGCCCAGAACTAGAATATTGATCCAGATTTTTATACTACCCATCTCTTTTTGTTTCTTCTGGGCTGCAGTTGGAGATTGCTGGTTGGTTCACAGGAATAAGCAGGGTTAGTTTAAAATGTAGGTGAAAAACTTAACAACTAATGAGTCTACAATTTAATGACAAATGTATAGTAAGTCTTGAAACACAATTTCTCAGTCCTCATTTTTGTTAAAAAATTATAATAGGACTGAGTTGTTTGCAAAATAAACTTTAGTCTTATACTTGGCCTTATTACTTGCATAAAGTGCAGCAAGAATAATTATTTTTACAGTCTTTTAAAATTGGCTTTGATAGAACTTTGTTCCACAAGGAATCTCAGATAGGACTTTTAAAAACCAAGCCCAGCCAGGGGTTTGTACCCTCAAATTCCTATGAGTTGAGTGAATTATTCTCCTCTTGGGATCCCAAGAATATGCGGGTTTTGGGCCTATTAGAAAGTGACATTCTTTACTCACTACAGATTAATAACCTTGCACGGGGACTGTGTAGACAAGGTATGAGGCCGGTTTCCCCAAGGGGCTTTTATCAGCTCTGCAAGTCGAGCTTTATTCCTTAAAGGGAAGTATACCCTTCCAATCAAAGCCTTGGCAAAACAACCAGCTTCTCCAATTGCATCCTATTTTAAAAGAAAATAGATTCTTATTGCACTGATGAAAATAACCATATTGTCATAAGAATACTCACAGATCGTTTCCAAATTCTATAGGAACCATGCAAAGAGAAACAAATATGCTCCAAATTTTGTTCACAGGAGTCTACCTTACTCAATTATTAAAGACTATAAATAGCTCAAAATAAAATAGTCTGAAAAACAAAACAAAGATCAGCAATGTTTTAAGCAAAAGTTTTAAAAAAGATTACTTCAGTTTTCTATTAGTTTAGTCAATTCAGTTAACTCTTGTACTGATATTTCTAAACATTTTAGTTCTTCATGAGTCCTGTTTTTCCTTTATTCCAATGTCACAATTTACAAAGTTATCAGAAACCTGCATTTGAGAGCACCTGTCAAAGTTCTATAGCTTATTATAAACCACTTTTAAAGAGGATCAAAACAAGACAACAATTGTCTATGGATAACAAAATGTCCAGGGTAGTTACAGTCAAAAACATAATTGACAAAGAAGTTTGGCTATCACTGTGGTTTATAATAAGTTAATATAGCAACCTTAATTGTGATTGATAACAAATACTCAGACATTAGAATTTTTTAAATCCTATACTATTTTGGAACAGATATTATTATTATTCACTAAAATATAACCTGAAGATTAAACATCATTTTGGCAATCCCATATATCTAAAGACATCAGGTAATCCTTTCTACCCTCTTTGATGCTTCAAGGGCCCTCTGTAGCATCCAAAATCTAGGGGTCAGGAAGGACAACCTTGAAGCCAAAATTTGATTTTGGGAAGCCTATTAAATACATTAGTGGTTTAAAACATTTGATGCTATGAAATAGAATTCCAGATTACCATCAGTTAGTTATTTTTCCAAAATTACGTCACAAAAATTTTTAAACTAGGCAAAAACCTTTGCTTATTAAGAGGGCAGACTTAGCTTTTCCAAACAATTTGTCTCCTGTCTTCTCTTTCATTTCCTTAGGAGTCTATCTGCAAGGCAAATGTAAATCTTTCATTATTCTTTACTATTACATTAAAATCTTGTACGAGTGAGAGAAAGTCAACTTTTACCCTTACATTAGTTTACTATTAATGTCAACCCAATTTTCTAAATGAAACCTATGGACAATTCTATCCAGTCTTAACCAGTTTGACCATTAGGTGAGATTCATATAAATCTTTTATAACCCTTTACAAATTTTGCTAAAGGGCAGATTAGTAACTTAAGAAAACCTTGTTGTGCTTTTATTTCAATGATCAGTTTACAGAGAAACCATATAATACCCTTTTGAATTTAGTAAATGTTCGCACACAGAATTTCTTTTGCAAAATTGATTTTTAGAAACTTTCCATAACTTTTTTAAACCTTTAGCTTCCTCTTACCTAATTTAAAACAATCCTTTAACCCTAGGCAAAAATTTACATTTCCATGCCATCCTATAATCTTTTACTAAAAACACATTTTACTGTTCTTACACACTTTGCATGTAAATCTATTTTCAGCAGTCTCAATTACATATTATAATGGTACCTCTTACCAATTTTTAACTTTAATGTAAAATTTGGCAAGTTTTTTTAGTTATTCACTAGGCATTAATAAAGTCTGACTTCTTCCAGCATAGTTAAGGGTATGGTTAATTCCATATGTCCCCAGGCCTTACCAATTGTGAGGCTGGCAAGTGGGACAGTCCTCAACAGCTAAATAAGCAATTTATAACCTTAAAACATTTAGCAAACCTAGTATCTGACCTGTATAATTTAGACCACCTATTTATATTTTAACAACATTTGCATTTTACCAATAATCATTAAGACTGTTTTTATTTCTCAAAGATTAAAGTCATATGAAGTAAAAGGCGCTACAGCTTTTATTTTTCCCTAACAAAATATTTGATCTAATCACTTATTTTTCTTTAGGACAATTAATTAGAGCTCTTTTTATTATAGACATCACACACAACACCTATATAACTACACAGATAGAAGAAGATCCAGTAGCTATAAAATTTTTTGTTTGCCAATCTCCTAATTGAATTATTGGTCTCTGTATGGGGCTCTTTAAGAGCAGGACTAGGAAAGCATGCAGTTTCTATGGCCTAATAAACAGGCATAGCTGGAAGACAAAAACAGATTTTGAGAGGGATCTATCTGCCTCTAATTCCTGGGGTTCCATAAGGAAAACAGAGGTTTCTCCTAAAATGGAATCTGTGGCATCTTTTCTGTTTTCCCAGGGAGTCCCATGGTATTATAAGTTATCTTAGGGTCTACTATGCGTGCATTGACTGGCAAGACAAAGAGGAGAAAAGCAATTCAGTCGACTGACAAAAATCCTTTTTCCAGCAAAACAAGATCCAAGAAGAGAAAAACAAGGCCTTTTAAATATACCTACAACTTGGATATTCACTTTTAATTAAGTTGCACGCTCTTTAAGAATTTTAAATTTTAAAATTTAAATTCCTTTTAAATTCCTTATTACCTTTGGCAATACCAAGCAGTCAATATTTCTGGCTTTTGAACTTTACCAAAAGTGACCTCACAAATGAAACCAACAAGCCTCAATTAAGACACACAAAGTATACCAGATTGGCTAGAGCTTAAGACCAACCTCATAAATTGGTTTTCATTAATCAAAACTTTACAGAGAATATAAAGAGTGATCCTTATCATTAATTGTACCAGTTTGCACAGAGAGAGAAGATAAAAGTCCAACTAGCTAAAAAAAAAAAAAAATTTTTTTTTACCCTTTTGCCAGCATGTCAGGCTTCTGGATTCCCTTCCCCCAACCTCAATTCTAAGCCAACCAGTTTAAGGTTTGGGAAATCAGTTTTTCTCAGTTTGGAGGATGCATCTGAGGGGAGTGTCCTGGAATACGGAAACACAATTATACATCTGTGAAGAGAGGATCATGGAGGAAAAAGGGACAAAGAAGATTTTTGTTTTCAAAGGAGCCCCAGGGATTCAGGATGCATTCAAAAGGAGGACAGACTGAACATGAATGGCTACTCATCTAGAGAGAGGGGAGCTAGGCATCTCTGGTTCCTTTATCTTCCTAGCAAATACCCAGGGTACATGAGGGAGAGGAGGAGAAAGCATCTTCTTTTCTTCTTTCATCCTTATATTCCCGAGTCCCAGCAACCTCAACAGGGTGCTGCCCATGGGTGCCAATATGGCTTTCACCCATGCTAATGTTGGGGGAGGTTAGGAGGTGGGAATATCTGCTCTTACCCATGTGCTGCCTTTCTCTCTGGTGTCAGTAGCCTTTGAGTTCTCTAGACCTCACTTATGCCATGGATACTAGCATGACCTTTATCCATTAAATGGGAGGCTTGGCTTAATTGGCAAGAATTAGTCATGCTTATTTGTGCTGTGCCTTTTAACTTCTATTGTCATCTGCCTCTGGATCCCTCAGATTCAGTTTTCTTTCCTAGGGCTTTGACCCGAAGGTTGGAATTCAGTTGGAACAAAAGAACTCAGGGAGTGCATAGACTCATCAAGCCCCAGGTGTCCCTCGCCAGACTGGCTGTTGCCTCCTTATCATAAGCCAAATGCTAAGGTGAAACTGAGGAACTGGGTCCTTCTCAAACAAGGGAGGGGAAACAAGTGTCCTGTGAATTGAGGTCCCAGTCTAATAAGATGCCTTTCAAGAAAGGAAAACTCCTTGCTTATAAGTTAACTCCTGACAGGGTGGAGAAAAGAAAAAAAGGCTTAAGTGTGGGGCTGTGTTAACTGCTGACAGAGTGCAGAAAAGGAAAGAAAAGCAAAAGTCCTGGGTGGGGAAGATGCCTGGGGGAAGAACCTCTTATTCTTATGCAAATTGGTTTCTCCAACAGGGAGAAAAAATTTTAATTGCTGTCAGACTGAGTTGGACCCTTCAGTTTATAGAATAAACTCCTATTTTATAGAATATATTTTATAGAATAAAATATGCTATATTTTTTAGTACTTCTTCATAAATGCATGAAAAAACATATATGAAATGTTAATAGAATGAGTTTAGGCAATTTACATTTTTTTAGTGGACTCATCTTAACTATAGTTTTTCAGTATATTATTTTCTCATAGACCTGTTCTATAGGTTTCTGGGGGGGTTGATGTCTAGGGGGTCGCAATTTCTGAGATTACCATTGCTTAGCCTTTTGACTAAGGCTTTTGACTAAGACTGAGGGCACTTTCCCATCTCCAGTCTTCTGGAGACGTTTTCCAATACTCCATGATTTCTCCACTGTGACTGATAGTGACTCGTAAGTGGTTACCTAAGGCTGCAATATCATTTTCTGGGTCTGAGAACTTGACTTTATTCAAAGAATTTACAGGGTGTTTTGTTCTTCCATCTCTTGTCTTGATTTTCAGTTTTCCCTTAATCATATTTTGCCATTCCTAATTTAGAAAAAAATATTCAATTTTTTGGAAAAGGTAGTCATAAAATAACCTGGCAGTTACCTCTGTTATCTGTAAGCCATAATCCATCTTACACAAGACATAGCAAAGTGGTATTGCTTAGTGATTAGGAGCTCAGGCTTGAGGTCAGATTAAAAAAGGGCTTGTTGAAGTCTTTGAGAAACTGTATTTGGAACCAAATAAGAAATAGAACCCATAAAGTTGAGGCTGATGGGAAACAAACATATTTGCATGACTGATAGAGCTGATATTGGAGTATTTGACATGTCTGGGAGCTAGTGAGCTGGAGCTGCATCCCAGGATTTGACAGACCTTCCCAAATAGTCACAGGCATCTCTGGGCTATTGCAGATTTTCTCCCAGGAGGCAAGGCCTTAACCTCTAAGTTATCTCAAGGTTGAGAGCATCTAAGGACATGTGCTTGCTGGGGCACCTCTCTCTCAAGAGAGAAGGAGGAAGGGGCTGGTTAGTATAAATTCTCCTTCCAAACTTATCAATCAGTTATTTGCTCCTTCATCATCACAGTGGAAGGATGAGAGATGAAGAAGGCCAGGTTAAAGGATGTTCCTCCACATGCAAGGAGATACGAGTAGGGAACAGAAGTTCTTGTTTGAAATCTCTGCTGCACGATTTACACATTATATGATATCACAGAAGCTACATTGCCTCTTTTCCCCTTAATTTTCTCCTCTATAAAATAGAGGGAATAATAATATATACTTCATGGTTTGCACAACTTGACATTTATCAAGTGTTGTTATTTTTAGGCTGATAACTTTTTTTCTCTTTCTTAGTTCAAGTCTCTGCTTACTTTGATTTTTCACTTCCCTGACACTATTCCGAACAGTTTGCACTGTTGTTTGCTCTTGCCTTTGCTTTTCCTTGCTTTCCTCCATCTTTTACTTAGGTCTTTTAAAATCCTGGGCTTGTTAGGGAGCTGCCTATACAGCCATGCCAGCTTCTCCTAATGTCCATCCCTCGCATCCCACAACCTCATCTCTTTGAGTTATTTTAATATATGGTCAGAATTTCATTTCTCAGGATCTTTGATCTTTATGAGTCGTTTTTGTCCTTTGTGCCTCTGGCTGTTGGCATATACTGATTCTCCCTAGAACTTTCTGAAGTTAGTCTGTAATGTATGTCCAGAAATGTCCAGCACTGCACTCTCTTACTTTTGTGAACTCCAAGATGACATGGCCACTTTTCCCCTCTTTCTGTCACTCCCATGTTGTCACCAAGTCCTTCTTTGTGGATCAAATGAAGTCCAGAGAGGCACTTCATGTCTTTTCCTGCTTTACAACATTTTCTTGAGGTCTTGGAATTTAAATTAATAATTCTGGGTGGAAGTAATTTATATGGCCTTGAGCTGTATTATGTCAAACATTCACTCATTCTTTAGATTTCTGTCATAATTTCTTCTCTTTATCTTGCCTGTCATTATAGGTACCTCATAATTCATTTCCCTAAAACTCCTCTAGGTATCTCATAATTCATTTCCATATTCGTCTTACTTTAATAGCTTGGTTTTCAAATTAATAAGTACTTTATGTACTAAAAGATCTGAATTTTATGGTAATAGGCTTAGTACTTGCCAACAGTTTAATGATTCATAAAAACAAATGTTAAAAATCTTTTGTGGTTCATATTTGCAAAAATTTACATTTTTTCTAAAGTAAATATTCTTAGAAGGTAACACCATTAAGAAAAGAAAACTGTTTATTGGCAAGAAAAAATGGATAAAAAATGTTTTCAAGCTAAATAGATAATAATGCTCAAGAACATTATTAATGTACTAAATTAACATTTGCTTATATCTTTGTTTTCATTGTTTTGAATAGTCACTAATAATTATGGCAAAGATCATGTTATATATACCTAGGAAAAGTATGAGATTATATAATGGAAGGCCTATTACTTTAATACATGTGTAACATTTAACACAAATTTAAAATAATGCCATACTCTAACCTGGTTGTTGCTATCCTTTGGGGTGGGGATAGCAGAGTAATAGTTCATTGAAAATAATGATAAACTCTCTCCCCAGAAAAGGCATGTATAAAATTATACATAAAATTTTTCACAAAATTCTAGCTCTTCCAAAAATCACTTGAGTGGTTACTATGTGCCAGGTACTTAGCTTATGTGTGTTGGTATTTTATTATTTGAGAAATTGGACTATTAATCTGTGGGATTCAAACCGTGTACCAAAAAATTAGCTGGTTAGTTTTATACTTTACATTTGCATAATCATTTAACATACACCAGACACAGATATTTGAAAGTAGACATGGGGATAATGAAAATGTCTAAACAATTTAAATTACTCAATTTTGTTACTGGTTTTAGTGTTCCTTTTGCCAGACTACAAAACTTTCACAGGTGGCAAGAATTTGGATGATTTAAAGGTCTCAGCTCATCTATCAACTGGATACTCAACTTAGTAATAAAGAACTGATTGGAATGGAAATCAACTAGACAAGTTGCCACTATGCCTGGTCACCAGTGAATTTAGAAGGTTTTATAGCATGCTATATCCTATAAGCCTCCCACTTCCCTGTCTTCCTCCCTGCCTCTCTGCTCCACTATTTTAATTATTAAAAAGTCTCCCAGGAAGCTATTCACTTGCTAGGTGGGGGAGTCCATTCCAGAATTCTCTGTTTATAGAAGAAGATGTATACTGCTCTGATCCCTCAGCATCTTGCAAGATTGGGGAAGGTGACCAGGCAGGGCATGAGAGGGTTAAAATAAGTTAGCTCACACAGGGCTGCCAGGGATCTGGAACTAGCTGAGTAGGATGGGGAGAACCAAGGAAAGATGCTACAACTAGCAGGAAACAAAGTCTCCCCTGCTCTTTCATTGAAGAGAGGAACATCTGAGGTCCCAGAGCCTTGAGGTAGGGTGTGGGTGAAAAGCTCAGTCTGTGTTAACCGGCAGATCTCTGCATTAAATACATTGAGGGCAGATATTAGCAAAGGCCATGTCACCCAATTTCTCAGAAGTTCCATCATTTCCTCCAACATCAGCCAGTGATTTCATAGACACTCCATTCCCCAGACTGCTTGGGAGTTATCCATAGATCTCACTTAGAGGGTAGTACTTAACTTAGAGGCACCCCCCGTCTGGGACATTCTCTGGCACTTGCTGCTGGAAAAGGATTTCTACAAGTGGCATCTTTTGGACCAGTAGAGTAATCAGTAAATTGGAACACCATTTTAATGTTATTGTAGTTGCTGTTTCTCCTAGTACACAGAGATGTCTTGAAAAAGTCAGGAAATAGCCCTTCTTATTTCTGTCAAGGAAAGTCAAGTCATCTCCCTGGTACAAGGGTATATCAGGAACTTGTGTGCTTTATTATGTCTTCCCCTTTTGGTACTTCTTGGTTTGTGAATTGGAAGGTGAGTAGAGGTTAAGCAATTTTGCAAAGAAATCAATCCTTGGGAGAACTGGAATGAAGACTATGACCACTTGCCTTTTGAGGTCATTACAAGATACTTTCTGTTGGGCTGGAATATTCCTGCCTGAGATTTGCTACCAGAAGATGACACAAAGTGCCTCTTGCAGGGATGCTTCAGGTAGTGAAGGGAGTGTGGCATAATGCACTTGCACTGGGGTGTTCTGGGGTGGAAGCCCGGCTGCCCAATCCTGCATCTACAGAGGGCAAAATACTGCAGCCAAGTGTTGCCATTTCTCCCCCATCAGACTGGCAAAAATTAAAAAGTGTAGGACAGCGTATTTTGTTGGCAAAGCTGTGGGAAAACAAGAGCTCTTATCCATTGCTGGTAAGAATGCCAACTAGTATAATTACAATAATTTAGAAGATAATTTGGCAACAGCAATGAAATTACATACTCATGTACCTTTTGAGCCAAGAATCTCACTTCTGTTAATTTCACCTGAAGAAACACTTACAGCAAAACAAAACTGCATTATTTTAAGGAAACCCTAGGGCTAACACAGTCTGTAGATCACCAGCAACATCACTGCAGCAGGTCACAAAGACCCTGGAATTGTAGAGGTACCTTTTCAGAAACGTCATCTGACCTTTGCCCAAAACACAGCAGCAAATACCTGGCACATAATTGGACTTCCTGAATTTATCTTCACCTAGTGTTTGGAAGCATGACCAGAATATTTAGGTTTGATTAACAGCAAACTTGCCACTACTCCTCTACAACAGAGCGCTTAGATAATCTAGGAAAAGTAATAACAAATGAATCAAATGATCAATTTTAATATTAAAAAGAAGCTCACTGAAACATACCGGCAGGATGTGGTGGCTCACGCCTGTAATTCCTTGGGAGGCTGAGGGGGGGTGGACCACCTGAGGTCAGGAGTTCAAGACCAGCCTGGCCAACATGGTAAAACCCCATCTCTAATAAAAATACAAAAAAATTTAGTTGGGCGTAATGGCGGGCGCCTGTAATCCCAGCTACTCAGGAGGCTGAGGCAGGAGAATCGCTGGAACCCAGGAGGAAGAGGTTGCAGTCAGCCAATATCGTGCCATTGCACTCCAGCCTGGGCAACAAGAGCGAAACTCCATCTAAAAATAAATAAATAAATAAAAAGAAAAGAAAAGAAAAGAAACATACCATTAACCTCTACAATTAAGCACTGAGGAATTGGCACATGAATAGACAAACATACCAGTATCAGAATAGAAAGTTAAGACATAGACCCAAGTACCCATGGAAATTTAATATATGGTAAAGGTAGCATCTCAAATCACTGGGGCAAAGATGAACTTTTTAGCCCATCACCTTAATAATATTGCTGGGACAACTGATAAAAGTATATCTTTGTATCACATCAAACACAGGAAAAAGCTCCAAAAGGATTGGAGACCTACATGTAAAAAATATAAAGCCATACAAACGCTACCAAAAAAAAAAAAAAAAAAAAAAATGAGTAAATTTCTCTATAGCAGGTAGAAAGGAATACTTTCTATGACCTAAAATCCAGTAGTAATTTTAAAAAATCAATAACTTGGATTTCAAAAAAAGCTTTAAAAAAAAACTACATGGCAAGAAAAAAACTACCTATAAACAAAGTCAAAAGTTCTCTGACAAACTGGGAGAAAATATTTGCAACAGAACACAAAAAGCTGATATCCCTAATATATAAAGAACTGTTCAAAACTGAGGCAAAAATGACTAAAAACTTTGTTAAATTAATGGGCAAAATACATAGTCAATTTATATAAACAAAATATGTACACATGGCCTTATATGGTTTGGATATTTGTCCCTTCCAAATCTCACATTGAAACGTGATCCCCAGTGTTGGAGGTGGCCCCTGGTGGGAGGTGACTGGATCGCAGAGGTGGATCCCTCATGAATGGCTTAGAACCATCCCCTTGGTGATGAGTGAGTTCTTGCTCAGTCAGTTCATGTGAAATCCAAGTGTTTAAAAGAGGCTGGGATCTCTTCCTTCTCTCTCTCTTGCTCCTGCCATTGCTATGTGACATGATGGCTCACCATCACCTTCTATCATGATTATAAGTTTCCTGAGGCCCTTACCTCAGAAAACTGAGCAGATATTGGTGCAATGCTTGTACAGTCTGCAGAACCACAAACCAATTAATCCTCATTTTAAAATAAATGACCCACCGTAGGTATTCCTATATAGCAATGCAAAGATGGCCTAAAATGTGGCCCTTAAATTTGGGAGAAGATATTCAATCTTATTCATAATTAGGAAAAAAGACAACAATCACACAGATACCATTTATGACCAATCAGACTGACACAAACTAAAATGTGTTATAATACGTTCTATTGGCACAGCTGTGACAAGACAGGTACACTCATACATTTTTAGTGGGAGTACAAATGAGTACAATCCTTTTCCAAGGAAATGTGGAAATTTATAACAAAACTACATATAAATTCATTAATAACTTTTGACCCAGCAATCCCATTTTCAGAAAATTATCCTTAGGATACACTTTTTACAATACACAAACACATTGCAACATTGTTTGTAATTGAAAAATATTTGAACTACACAAAAAGCTCATACATGGGAGAATGGTTATGCAGACTTGTTACATCCACAAAATGGAGTGCTGAGCAGCTATAGAAAAGGAAGAGGGAGATCTCTATCAACTGATATGAAATGATTTTTAGAATATATTAAGTAGAATAATCAAATTGAAAAAACAAAATATGCTACCTTTTGTGTAACAAAAAAGGGAATAAGAAAGATACAGTGGGATAGAGTGGTGGGAATAGGATAGGACTTGGGGAAGTCCTTTCTTTGAAAGACCTTTCTACATGAATCTAACATTCAGAACCATATTAATATTTCGTTTCCTCAAAAAAAGGAAATACACACACACACATCAAAAATCGAATGACATGGCAACTCTAAATAGAGACAGAAAAAAATGATCCTACTTTATTTCAAAGGAATAACACAACTACCTTGTAGTATGAGTGAATGATAGTTAGAAAGTAATCCAAGTAATTTTTGAAAATTTACCATGAAATAATTTACCATAAAAGACACAGGAAGAAATAGAAAGCCTGAACAATACTATGACAAATAATGAAATTGTGTAATTCAAAGACATTTCACAAAGAAATATCTGGGCTGAAATGGCTTCACCAGGCAGTTTCTCCAGATATTTAAGGAAGAAATAACACCAACCCTACCAAACTCTCCCAGCAAATTGAAAAAGAGTGAACACTTCCTACTTTTCCTATTAGGTCAGTATCACCTTAATAACAAAACTTGACAAAGTTGTTACAGGAAAGCAAAAACACAAGCCAATGTTAAATTTGTTCCAATATTGCAAAAATTAACATCTAAAGTCAAATTAATGTACTTCATCATATTTGCCGAACAAAAATAGAATGATTTTAACAGACATAGGAAAATAATTTGATAAAATTCAATATGCAGTCACAGTTTTTTTACTCAAGAAAAAAGAGAACCTCCTCTAGCAACCCAGAAACAGGAGGAATTTCCCTAATGTTATGGAGAGTATCTATTTGTAAAAGTCTACAGGAAATATTATGCTCAGTGGCAAAATATTTAAAACTTTCCCCCTAAAATTGGGAACACCACTTTTATTTAACATTGTTCTGAAGATCCTAGCCAGTCAAAAAGGCACAAAAAACAAAGTTTATAATGATTGGAAAGGAAAAAATAAACTCTGATTATTTGCAAATGACACAGTTGTAAACATAAAAATATCCAAAAGTATCAATGGATCTATAGAAAACATAGAAACTTTGTTTGAATAATAATCTGATTTCAGTTTCGTACTCATTGGCTCTATGTGGCGACTGTTGGGCTACTTGTGAATATCCACAAAGCTGCTGTTTCTGCTGGTTCCCCGGTACTGCCACAGTCACCTTACATCTCTTTCAGCTATCTTTGGAAATGTTAATGAAACACCAGGAGTTTGGTCTAGGACCTGTTGCTTGCCACACAGAAAGCTAATCACTATGACAATGAGTATTGTCAGGGAAGAAGACTTTATTAAGGTGCTACAGCCAAGGAGATGAGAGATCAGTCTCATATCCATCTCCTCAACTGACTAAAATTAGGAGTTCACATAGCAAGGAAGAAATGTAACTGTGTATGGGCAAACAGGAATTAGGAAGGGGTAAGGTAGAGGAGTTGGTCAATAGGAAGCAGGTGGTTGGTTAGGCAGTCATGATGGGTGAGGGGACTGGTGTCTCATTATCCAAATGTGGTGATCTGGTAAGTTTCAGTTCCTTTATACTCTGTGGAAGAACTGATAGTTGGTTTCCTGAGAAAACAACTCAGATTAAGACAAATGTAAGTTTCTCAAGTTTTAAAATTGTGAGGGTCACTTTCTATGTTTATTCCAAAGAAACCATAAATGTCAGTTATGTGGGACAATTGGGCTAGTTTCAGTCCCCCTTTTATATTTATGTTAGTAAATTCCTCAATCCTGGGGAATCTGGTTGTCAATATCTGTGGCTGCTTCATGCTAAGGAGGGTTATCATAGGCAGCTCCATATCATAGGTGAACACATGGCCACCCAACAGTCAAAGGTTAATCTAATACTAGAGTTTTCTTTTGAAACAAAATCTTTCTCTCTCTAGTCCTCTATTTCTACCAAAGATGAATCACAGCAGGACCAACCTACCTGCAAAATAAGCTTCAGTCCAACTATACTTGACCTGATTACCCACACAAAGTGCAGCAAGAACCACTGTCAATATAAGATCTCCTAAAGTGACTTTGCTGGAACCTCTCACAAAGAATCTCAGACTCAACCTCCAATAGCCTCTTGAGTCAAGCCAAGGATGCTCTGCACCTGCAGATACCTACATGGATTGGGCAAATCCCTTACTTCATGAGGTCTCAAAACAACTTGAAGTTCCTGGGCCTGTCAGAAAGTGACACTCTAGGCCAGTGCGGTGGCTCACACCTGAATTCGCAGCACTTTGGGAGACTGAGGCAGGCAGATCACTTGAGGTCAGGAGTTTAAGACCAGCCTGGCCAACAGGGTAAAACCCTGTCTCTACTAAAAATCCAAAAAAAAAAAAAAAAATAGCTGAACGTGGTTGCACATGCCTGTAATCCCAGCTACTCATGAGGCTGAGATAGGAGAATCACTTGAACCCAGGAGGCAGAGGTTGCAGTGAGCCAAGATCACACCACTGCACCCCAGCCTGAACAACAGAGTGAGACTCCATCTCAAAAAAAAAAAAAAAAAAAAAAAAAAAAGTGACACTCTACTTACCACAGGCCAGAAACCCCGTGAAGGAACTGCATAGACAAGGTATGAGGCCACTGCTTCTAATGGATTCTCATTGGCTCTATAAAGTCAATTTCTCAAAGCAATCTGCTCATATCTGAAAACATGCCATTCCATTCAAAGCCCTGGGAAAATAGCCAGTTCTTCCAACTGTGTCCTATTATAAAATAAAACAGATTTTTATTGAAATTATGCAAGCAACCACATTGTCATGAATTAAGAATATTCACAAATAGTTGCTGAATTCTGGAGAAATCAGGCAGAGAGAGAGAAATACATCTCAAATTTTGTTCAGAGGACTTTACTCAATTGTTAAAAGCTATGAGTAGCTCAAAAGGAAAAAATGTTCTCCAGACTCTGAAAAACAAAACAAAATAAATCAGCAGTGTTTTAAACACACACACAAAAAGCCATAAAAATTTATTTCAGTCCTCCATTATTAGCTCAGTCCATGCTAAACACCTGCTGTGTTGCATATTGGGTTAGCAATCTTTGTGAACACATCCACCTTTTAATTTGAAGTCCTACAAGTTTTCTCTGTGGTCCAATGGCACAGCCTCCAAAGTTAGTAGAAACTTGCATTCAAGAGTTCTTTTCATGACCTCTCCCAAAAAAGCAAGCTCTCTGGTCTGTGGCTGATTGCAAGCTGCTTTTGAGAAGAATCAAAGTAAAACAACTGTGGATAACAAAAGTTTTAGGCCATAGTTAAAGACACAATTGACAAGAAAATTTGGTTATTTCTGTGACATACTGACAACATATATTAAAGCATATCAGAATTTCAGGAATCTCATACAATCCTGAAATACACATTAACAATACATATCTATATATACATCTATAACCCAAACAAAGGTAAACACCACCTTACATTTGACAATGCTTCCTGTATAGTTCTAACATACCAAATAAATGTAATATGTCTCTGTCGGACTTCAGAGGACCCACTATCCAAAAAAAAGTTAGCTTGAGGTTAAAAAAAAAAAAAAGAAGAAGAAGAAGAAGAAGAAGACTGAATTTGGCACTTGAAATTTTGCTCTTGGAAAATTTGTCAAGTATCAAAGATTTAAGACACTTGATATCACAAAAGAGGATCACAGGTCACTATAAAATAGTCAGTCATTTAGCCAAAATGATTAAACAAACATGTTTCCTCTTTGATAGACAGGAGACTCAGTTTCTCAAACAGTAAGACCTAATGAAGACAGCATGTGGCCAACTAAATCTGTCTCTCTCCCCTAATTTTTTCCTGCAGTTTACTCAAAAGGTAAACAAAAAATCTTTTTAGCATCTCTTAATATTTCACAGGAATTTTGTTCAAAAGAGAAAACCAAATTTTACCTTTATATGGTGTATTATTAATGTTAAAGTTAATTTCTATAAATCTTATAAACAAATGTAATTTTAATCAGTTTGACCATAACATATAATTTCCATAAACTTTTATAATCTTTTACAATTTTCTATTAAAGAACAGATCAATGGTCCAAAAAAAACTTTGTTATTCTGACACAGGGGCCCAGATACTGGCCTTGCACCAGTGTGCTTTCAATATTAATGTTTAATTATAGAAAAACTCTTACCTAATTTTATCTCAACATTGGCCCTTACAATCTCAACTGCCCACTTCTTCGATGATAGTCTCTGGGCCTAGAGGGATTAAATAGTTTTTAAATTTCTGGCCCTGTGTCTCATGAAAGCAGTTCATTCTGATTGTCACCTTCTCCAGGGTCAGAAGATGAGGCTTTGACTAGTGTCAAAGCTCCGGAGTTAGCAGGAGTTGATGCCTTTTTCAGACCCAAGAGTCAAAGCCTTAACTTAGCACAATTAAGTTAAGGCTTAGTTAAGATGATATTTATACTGCAGAAAGTCCTATCATGCTAACATATCACAAGTGAAAACACTGTGATTTGGTATCTAATAGTTACTGCCTCCAACACTTCAAACCACTGTATTAAAGTGGTTAGGTTACTCCTTGCATATGTCTAATGGCTAGTATTCTAGTGACAAAACTCTGATCAAAAGCATAAGAAATGTGATAGGTTTTCTGTAAAACTTATCAAAATAAGATAATTAGCTTTTCTTTCATCCAGAAAACGGTAAATAAAAATTCAGTTTTGGAAATTCAGAATGAGGATAATCTCCTTTTATTTAAATACTATACAACATACCAAAGTAAGAACAAGCACACAAACATTTCTTTTCAGCTGTTTTAAAAGAGTATCATTGGTCGGGTGCAGTGGCTCACACCTGTAATCCCAGCACTGTGGGATGCCGAGGTGGGTGGATCATGAGGTCAAGAGATCGAGACCGTCCTGGCCAACCTGGTGAAACCTCATCTCTACTAAAAATACAAAAATTAGCCAGGCGAGGTGGCGGGCGCCTGTAGTCCCAGCTACTCAGGAGGCTGAGGCAGGAGAATGGCGTGAACCTGGGAGGCAGAGGTTGCAGTGATCCAAGATCATGCCACTGCACTCCAGCCTTGTGACAAAGTGAGACTCCATCTCAAAAAAAAAAAAAAAAAAAAAAAAAAAAAAAAAAAAAAAAAAAAAAAAGAGTATCATACATTTCCAAGATTGGTTTTTAGATACAGTACTGACTACTGTTTATGTAATTTTCAACACTAAAATCTTCAAAACAGTGCAACACTTGTACATATTTTGTTGTCAAGTACACACCTGAAGACTCAACAGTGATAAAAGGAATGGGATCAAAAATCACTAGAAAGTGCCACTTTTTTATTACTACTTAATCCAAGTGAATTTGACTTAATTTTAATAATGATAAACACAGCTAAAATAATTTGAGAGAAATCCTCCTCAATGTAATTTTCTTAAGGACAAGGCCAATATTTCCTGACATTAGAACTTTGTATTCATATCACAGTTTCACAGGTTTTCCTCATTATCTGAAGGAAAAGACCTGAAACCAACTCAGATTATTGATTGAACTGAATTACCTTAGAAATAAACACCATTAAACATTTCTATTCTCACGTACTTTTCAAAATAAAATGAATTATGTGCTATTTCTATTCAGAACTTATAAAAATAAGTCTTCTATTTTTTTTTTTTTTTTTTTTTTTTTGCCATGATCTTAAAGCCCTGATAGCTCCCTAGATCATCAGAGGTAAGCAAACCTGATCCAATTTTAAATAGCTGGTGTGCACTGTCATTTTCTGGTAGCTTGACAAAGATAGCTTAGGAATTTCAGATAAATAGAGCAAACAATGAATTGCTGGAAATGCATAGGAAACAAAATGACTATTCATAGAACCAAATGCAAGCTTTCCATTAGAAACAAAAAACATGATTTTATATATGTATGTACAAGTAAAGCCCAAAGTAAAACAAACAACAAATAAATAAAAATTAAGAGCAAAATCAAATAAATAGGAAACCAACCCCCAATTTTTCTCCCATTCAGTTTACCTTGGAGACTACAGTGTTACCAGAGCCTAAAAAAACTCCAAAACAGAAAACCAAAAACAAAACACATGATGGATATTTAATTCTTGATATACAAATTCCTGATATATAAATTTAAATCCACCAGCACCACCATACAGTTTGCACAATTAAGAAATTTACTTCAGGAATGTGACCAGTAAATATTTAATGCTAATCCTATCCATGCAGAATAGCTAATACAGTGTGGAACAAAGCAATGCAAGCATTTATGTGAAATTTGGCTCCCTGCTAAATCTAGCTTCATATTTAACTATGTTAAAAAAAAAATTACCAAACTGCCAATGTATTTCTTTACAACATTTCTTGTTTTACCTTCATCAAGACTATGAGCTTTATGAGCAACGTTAATTAGCCACATTTATCTAATTTTCTATCATATTTTAAAAAATATTTTACTATTTAAACTTTTCTAGCTTTCCATGTTCTCTGTATGTGGATGAAGATAGACACAAAGACAAACAGGACAAAACATCATTTACACAGACCACACATGACATTCTTGGACTAGGAAGCATGAAATTCTGAACTATCCGATATTAGTATTTTTTAGATGAGAACATTCCACAATTTTAAAAAACATATTTCCCCATATAAAAACCCTTTCTTAACTGGAAATGACCCAGGCATCCAATAAGCAACAAAAGTAATTTTAACATTTTAAATTGCACAAAAAGTTCATCTACAAGCATTTATCTCATTTACATTACTCATTTTTTTCATTTTGAAAAACAGTTTATCTCGATTACTTCTGAAAACTGACATATTAGACAAAGCTAGTCATAATTTCAAATTAGTTCTTTTGTAACCTTTTTGTTTTTTTGAGACAGAGTCTCAAACTGTTGCCCAGGCTGGAGTGCAGTGGTACCATCTTGGCTCACTACAACCTCCACCTCCCGAGTTCAAGCGATTCTCTTGCCTCAGCCTCCTAAGTAGCTGGGACTGCAGGCACGCACCACTGTGTCCCACTAATTTTTTGTATTTTTAGTAGAGATGGGGTATCACCATGTTGGCCAGGATGGTCTTGAATGCCTGACCTCAGGTGATCTGCCCGTCTCAGCCTCCCAAAGTGCTGGGATTACAGGCGCCAGCCACTGCACCCAGCCTTGTTAACCATTTTTAAACAGTCTGCGAATATCAGGTATTTACCTAAGTAAGTACTTAAACTTAAATACATGAGTGTTTTTGTCAATAGCAGATTCAGTGATTTTTATTAATCAACATTAATTTTGTCTTATTTGTCAAAAAAGTCACGTAAACAAAAATCATTTTGTTTTGGCTGGGTTCATGGCTTTATAACCTTCTGTGACAAATTCTGACACTTCAAAATATGAATCCAGACAAAAATGTATGCTGACAATTCCAAAGACATTTCTATTTTTATTTTACCAACAATTTCAAAGTCAGTTTGTTTATTAAATATTTACTTAAGTCAGATAAACTTAAGAATTGCTTGGACTTATTTACCTAACCTATGAGTACTCTATTACTTATAAACCAAATTTGGTAGTCATGACCTCTAACATAGTAAGTGTCCATACACATAAACACATCTAAACATGTATACACCCTATGCAAACAAAAATCCAATAACTTGTAACTTTAACGATAAGATAGAAATGCAAACTCACTAGTCTACAAATATGTTTACATGGCTAAACTTTGTACCAGTAGGTAATTCAATGAAGCCCCAAATAAAATCAAATTTGTGAACCAAAATTTGGGGAAGCTTCCATGGCAGTTTGATTTTTAAAGGCCTAACTTCCCCAGACTCCAAAGAACACTGGGACAAACAGCACTACAGAAGAATGGCATGTACTAACCAGAATCAACTCTGTTTAGAACAGCAGCATAAAGCCTGAGCACATGGAACTCCATCTCGTTTTCCCATTCGATAGCAAAATGAAGCCCACGGAGAGGCCAAACTTCTCCAGATTTCCAAAGTATATTGGAGCCAAACAATATTATGAAAAAAAATAGTTTGTCAATTTCTGATATCCCATAACTATATGGATGCATGCATATTAACAAGCAATCACCAAAACACAATCCAACTACTGCATCAACAAACAAGCCCCATGGATGTCCAAACTGCAACAGTCAGCGTACTTTCCTCTCTCGGTTGAGCTTGTTCAGTCTGCAAATGGAAATTCCTTTGGAATGTCCCAAACTGAGAGGAGAAGATCCCACTGTCTTGGCCCACAGAAGACACTTGATCATCTAGATGCACATGACAAGTTTCAAAGGCTGTTCTTCTTTAGCAATCAGGAGTATGGTTGGGCCAGCAGTGGCAGGGCCAGAGAGAGAGAGAGAGACGGAGACCCACCTCTAGAAAAAAAGGGTTAGGAAGCTGCTTAGGAGGACTTCTTAAACTCAGCCCATGGCAGCTAAGCAACAAGCAACATGTTCCCAGTCAGGAAAACAAAATCCATTAGGGATTCAGTTTAGGTCTTGCTCCTGACCACACAGAAAGCCAATCACTGAGACAACAAGTATTGGCAGGGAAGAAGACTTTATTAGAGTGCTACAACCAAGGAGATGGAAAATCAGTCTCAAATCCATCTCCTCAACTGACTAAAATTAGGAGTTTATGTAGCATGGAAGAAATGTAACTGTGTGTGAGAAAACATAAATTAGGAAGGAGTAAGTAATAGGTGTTGGTCAGCAGGAAGCAGGTGGTTGGTTAGTGGGTAGTCGTGATGGGTGAAGGGTCTGGTGTCTCATTGTTCAAATATGATCTGATAAGTTTCAGTTCCTTGATACTCTCTGGGAGGCCTAATTGTTGATTTCCTGAGAAAGCGATTCAGGTAAGACAAATGAAAGTTTCTCACATTTTGAGACTGGGAGGGTCAATTTCTATGTTTATTGCAAAGAAAACATAAACATCAGTTCTATGGGACAACTGGGCCATTTTCAGAAATTCATAGTCTATCATATGCATTTCAACAATACTCTCAAGTGATGTTTTCCACATTTTAAAAAATTTTCATGTTCACAGATGCTTATGCAATAGATGCCTGAATCAAGTCTTTCTCCTTCTCCTGGGGTGCTTCTAACATTTATTTATAAAATAAATAACTATGTTTCACAAACTTAAAAAAATTATGAAATTCACTGAAGACAAATGTGAAGTCTAATGTATTCATTTTCTTTTTTATTGAAAAAAATTTTATGGTATATGTAGTTAAAAATAACAACAATAAACACCTCCTGACTTAACAGCTTACCACCTGGAAGGGAACATATTATTCATGTGATTAAGAAAACAGGAAAACAAAAATATGTACATTTAAAGTTAAGAGGTTGTAAAAATTTCTTTGTATATATGGTAGTTTAGAATGGGATGGTAAACCAGTGTTTTAAATTTTTTAACCAATGATAACATGTCCTTCAATATTTTAGATGGGGTTTTTTATATTACTTTTGTATAGATCCCAAGCCAAAAACCTTTCATATACTCTTTAGCAACAACAAAAAAGAAAGAAAACAAGCTTTTCTGAAAAATCACCGCTTTATAGGCCCGAGCACAGTGGCTCATGCCTGTAATACCAGCACTTTGGGAGGCTAAGGTAGGTGGATTGCTTGAGCCCAGGAGTTTGAGAAGAGTCTAGGCAACATGGCAAGACCCCGTCTCTACAAAAAAATTAAAAATATTAGCCAGGCATGGTGGCACATGCCTGTAGTCCCAACTACTTGGGAGGCTAAGGTGGGAGGATTGCTTGAGCCTGGGAGGTTGAGGCTGCAGTGAGCCACGATCATGCCACTGCACTCCAGCCTTGGTGACAGAGTGAGACCCTGTCTCAAAAAAAATAAATAAATAAAAATAAAATTAGTATATATTCATTAAAGAAAATCTGTAAAATTCAGAAGGTAAGCAAAAGACAGAATAGTAATTTCCTGTGGTCCAAAGGAAAACCACTTGTACAATTTGTGTATTACCTTCTCTATTCATCTTATTCTTTACATAACTATCACAGAATAATATACATATCATATATAAATGAATACATTTGTGTATATACAAATTTTGTATTTTCCTTTTTTCCAGTATCATTATATTTCCAAAATCAGCTTTAATAGTTGTAAAATATTGTGTCCAATAAATGTAGCATAATTTATAACAATGTTCCTGCACTTAGGTAGCTTTTGCTTTTTTTCCTACTATAAATAATGCCATAGCATATACCTTTGTGTAGCAATCTTTTTCATATTTAGAATTCTTTTTTTTATTTTTTGATTCAGGATGTTGCTGGAATGCAGTGGTGCAATCATGCCTCACTTACAACTTCAAACTCTTGGGCTCAAATGATTCTCCCACCTCCCAGGTAGTTCAGACTATAGGCACATGCCACCACATCCAGCTAATTTTTAATTTTTTAAAAAATAGGGTCTCACTATATTGCCCAGTCTGATCTCAAACCCTTGACCTCTAGTCATCTCCCTGCCTCAGCCTCTAAAGTCACAGGATTGTTATTTATTAATATATGTGAGAAGGAAAATTATGGAATCCATGCGACATGAACATTTTTAAGGCTCTTGATTCATTCTAACATGTTTTTCCAAAGGGTTATACAGATTCATACTACCACAGGCAATGCATGAAGTATTCATTTAATTGCAATCTGGTAAACATAGATAATTACTGTGTGGAAGACCAGTTAGAAGGTGGAGGTGGGTATACTATTTGGCTGTAATATTAATTTACTTGATACAATGAGATTGGATACTTTTTCAGGTATTTGTTGACTAATAACTACATGGTTATCTTATTAATCTGGGGTTTTCAGTGGTCTGCCTATTAATGCATCCAACAAATATTTATTATACATATTGTAATATGTGCTAGACATTGTTCTAGGCACTGAGGATACAGCAGTGAACAAAACAGACAAAACCCCCTGCCCTCAGGAAGCTTGCATTCTAGAGGTCTTATTTTATTTATTATGAGTGATTCTTATGTAATTAATTTAAAATTACCATTTATTAAGTGACTACTATGTGCATGGCATTGTCCCAAGCACATACATTTACTTCATTTAGAGAGTATCTGAGGATGGTAGATTAAGAGGCTTTTAGCATGCCTCAGCCACTTAGAAATAGCAAGATAATCCATAAACATCAACTCTGTGAGCTTTAATTCAAGAAGCAAAGTAGGAATACATGGGAATCATGAAGGACACTCCAGATCATGGGGAGGAGAATACCAACAAACAGCCCTCATGATAGCATCTGGCTGATAGAGTGAAACCCCAGTATATGAGAGAGGCGGAGAGCCTATAGCCTCTCTCTGTGACTTACTTTTCCACTGGGGATCCAAGCAACCCAGACCAAGGGAGAATACTTTGTTTTTTCCAACCCCTAAAGCTAACCTGAGCATAGATTATGGTGCAATAGGGCTCTCTCTGCTCATGCCCAGAAAGATCTCCAGGCACCTGAAGCACCAGCTCACCTGAATCAGCAGCCTGACCCACCCCACCCATCCTGTGTAGCGATCCCAGTGCAGAGAGGCCCTGTCTGCTTCAGGCACAGATAGATCTCCAGGCATTCAGAGCACCCACTATATGGTTCAGCAGCCTGAGATGCAACCCCTCATTCCTAGACATAGATCATGGTGCAGTGAGGCCCTCTCCACTCCAAACCAGGCAGATCTCTAAGCATTTGGAGCAGCAACTTGCCTAGAGCATCTGTGCTGAGAACCTGGTGTGGCGTGCTCTCTCTCCTTTACACACAGGTAGATCTCCAGTCATTCAGAGCACCTGGATGGCTGGTTAAGCACCCTGAGTCTCCCCACCCATACTGTGCAGAGATCTTCGTGAAGGGGGGCCCTCTTCACTCCATGCCCAGGCAGATCTCCAGGCATGTAGAATGCCCACTCTCCTGAATTACGAGTTTAGGCCACCCCAAACACCATATAGAGAATCTGGGGCCAAGGAGGTTTTCCAGCTCCACACCGAGGCTCACCACTGGGCTCTTGGTGACTGCCCACTGAATTCTCCCTCTGTGCTAGTACTTGTGCCTGCCATCAGTGGACCTGTAGGTGGAGCTGCCCAGTCTAGTCCTGCCTCTCCTGGCCCCCATGCTCCCTGGAGCTCAGACTACTGTGCATTCCACAAATCAGCCCATTGCCTGAGGCAACAGAGAGCGAGTGTCAGTTAACAAAAATCAAGCATATATCCAGCCACATTGGCTACAGCTGGCTCTTACGTATAAGTGCCATCCACTGGCTTGAAAGTCAAGCTGAACAGCCCAATATAAAACCTGCCAAAGGAATTGCATATGTCTATAGAAGCAAAGCCAAAAGACCCTACGCAGCATTCTCTACAGTCCCACCCCCTAGGGAAGAGGGGAAAGGCAAAGGGAAGGAAAAAAAGCCAATAATATGTTAAAAAAAAAAAGAAAAGAAAGAAAAAGAAAAAAATCCTACCTGCAAAAAAAAAAAAAAAAAAAAAAAAAACCACAAAATTTAGAAGTGCCAGCATCTCCAGATGAGAAGGAAGCAGCATAAGAATTACGACACCATGAAAAATCTGAGAGTACTGACACCACCAAAGGATCACACTAGCTCTCTGGCAATGGTCTCTAACCAAAATGGAGGCTCAGAAATGACAGATAAAGAATTCAAAGCATGAATTGCAAGGAAACTCAATGAGATTAGAGACAAGATTGAAAATCAACACACACAAAGAAAATATCTAAATCAATCCAGAAAATAAAGGAAGAGATAAACATCTGAACAAGAAATCAATCAGAGCTTCTGGAATTGAAAAATTCACTTAAGAAATTTCAAAATACAATTGAAGGCTTTATCAATAAACTGGACCAAGCCAAAGAAAGAATTTCAGAACTTGAAGACTAGTCTTTCAAACTAACCCAGTCAGACAGAAAAAAAGTAAAAAGGAATTTTTAAAAATAAATAAAATCTTCAAGAAATATGGAATTATGTAAAGCAACCAAACCTATAAATTATTGGCATTCTTGAGATAGAAAAAGTAAACAACCTGGAAAATGTATCTGAGGAAATAATTCAAGAAAATTTCCCTAATCTTGCTAGACAGATAGACATCCAGATACAAGAAATCCAAAGAATGCCTGCGAGATACTATATAAAACAAATGTCACCATGGCATATAGCCATATAGTCCAAGGTCAATGCTAAAGAAACAATCTTAAAGGTAGCTAGAGAAAAAAGTCAGATTATGTACAAAGGGAACCCCATCAGGCTAACAGCAGATTTCTCAGTAGAAACCTGATGAGCCAGGAGAGATTGGGGGCCTATTTTCAGCATTCTTAAATAAAAGAAATTCCAATCAAGAATTTCATATCCCACCAAACTAAGCTTCATAAGCAAAGGGGAAATAAAATATTTTCTGGACAAACAAGCACTAAGGGAATTATTTACCACTAGACTAGCCTTACAAGAGATCCTTTAGGGAATTCTAAACATGGAAATGAAAGAATGATACCTACTACCATGAAAACACACTTGTATACATAGCCCACAGACCCTATAAAGCAACCACACAATATAAACTACAAAGCAACCAGCTAAGAACTTCACGATAGGATCAAACGTCACATTTCAGTATTAATTTTGAATGTAAATGGTCTAAGCACCTTACTTAAAAGGCACAGAGTGGCAAGTTTGATTAAAAACAAAATATAAGAACTATCTGCCTGGTGTCTTCAAGAAACCTATCTCACACATAAAAAAAAAAAAAAAAAAAAAAAAAACCATGAGCTTAAAGAGTTGGAGAAAGAGCTACTATGCAAACAGAAAACAAAAAGAAGCAGAGGTGACGATTCTTACATCAGATAAGGCAGACTTTACACCAACGACAGTAGAAAAAAACAAAAAAGGGTATTACACAATGATAAAGGGTTCAATTCAGCAAGAAATCTTAACTATCCTAAATATATATGCACACAACAATGGAGCACCCAGATTCCTAACACAAATACTTCTAGACTTACGGAAAGACTTATTTAGCCACACAGTAATAGCAGGGGACTTTCACACCCCATTGACAGCATTAGACAGATCATTTAGGCAGAAAACTAACAAAGACATTCTGGACTTAAACACTTGACACTTGACCAACTGGGCCTAGTAGACATCTACAGAATAATCCACCATTAACTACAGAATATACATTCTTCTCATCTGCACATGGAAAATACTCCAAGATTGACCACATACTCAGCCATAAAGCAAGTCTCAACAAATTTAAAAAATTGAAAACACACCAGCCATAATCTCAGACCACAGTGGAATAAAAATACAAATCAATACCAAGAATGTCTCTCAAAACCACACAATTAGATGGAAATTAAATGAAAGAATGATAGATACTTGCTACAACAAAAATACACTTAACTTGCTCCTGAATGACTTTTGGGCAAACAAGAAAATTAATTCTTTGAAATAAATGAAAACAGAGACACAACATACCAAAATCTCTGGAATGCAGTAAAAATAGGGTTAAGAGGAAAGTTTATTCCACTAAATGCCTACATCAAAATGTTAGATCTCAGCCAGGCATGGTGGCTCATGCCTGTAATCCCAGCACTTTGGGAAGCCAAGGTGGGTGGATCATGAGGTCAGGAGATTGAGACCATTCTGGCTAACAGGGTGAAACCCCGTCTCTACAAAAAAAAAAAAAAAAAAAAAAAAAAAAAAAAAAAAAAAAATTAGCTAGGAGTGGTGGCGGGCACCTGTAGTCCCAGCTCCTCAGGATGCTGAGGCAGGAGAATGGCGTGAATCCAGGAGGTGGAGCTTGCAGTGAGCTGAGATTGTGCCACTGCACTCTAGCCTGGATGATAGAGCAAGACTCCATCTAAAAAAAAAAAAAAAAAAAAAGAAAAAAAAAGTTAGATCTCAAATTAATGATCTAGCATCACTGCCAGAGGAACTAGAAAAATAGAAACAAACCCCAACACTAGCAGAAGAAAAGAAATGACTAAAATCAAAGTGGACCTGTACAAAACTGAAACCCAAAAATCCATAAAAATAATCAACAAAACCAAAAATTGGTCATTTGCAAGGATAAACAAGATTGACAGACCACTAGCTAGATTAATAAAGAAAAAAAGAGAGAAGATCCGAATAAGCACAATCAGAAATGACAAAGGTGACATTACAACTGATCCCACAGAAATATAAAATATCCTCAGAGACTATTAGGAACACCTTTAGCACTATCAGAAATGACAAAGGTGACATTACAACTGATCCCACAGAAATATGAAATATCCTCAGAGACTATTAGGAACACCTTTATGCACATAAACTAGAAAATCTAGAGTTAATAAATAAATTCTAGGAACCATACTATCTCCCATGATTGAATCAGGAAGAAACTGAAACTCTGAACAGACCAATATCAAGTTCCAAAGTTGAATTGCAATTTAAAAAACCTACCAACCAACCAACCAAAACAACAACAACAACAACAAACCCAGACCAGATGGATTCACAGCCAAATTCTACCAGACATACAAAGAAGAGTTTGTCCCAATTCTACTGAAACCATTAAAAAAGACTGAGGAGAAGGGACTCCTCCTTAGCTCATTTTACAAAGACAGCATCAACCTAATACCAAAATCTGGCAAAGACAAAATGAAAAGGGAAAACTATATTCCAATATCCCTGATGAATGTGGATGAAAGAATCCTCAGCAAAATACTAGTAAATAGAATCCAACAGCACATCAAAAAATTAATTCACCATGATCAAGTAGTGTTCATTCCTGGCATGCAAGGTTGGTTCAACATACACAAATCAATAAATGTGATTCACCATAAACAGAATTCAAAATACAATTGAAATTTTTATTAATAAACTGTGATAAAGGGTTTATGTGATTCACATAAACAGAATTTTTAAAAAACATATGATCATCTCAATAGATGTGGAAAAAACTTTTGATAAAATCCAATATCTCTTTATGATAAAAACCCTCAATAAACTAGATATCAAAGGAACATACCTCAAAGTAATAAGAGCCATCTATGTCAGTTTTCAAAGAACTAAAAAACTATTCTAAAATTCATATAGAACCAAAAAACAGCCCCAAATAGCCAAAGCAATCCTAAGCAAAAATAACAAAGCCAAAGGCATCACATTACCCAACTTCAAACTATACTGTAAGGTTACAAAAATAAAAACAGCATGATATTGGTACAAAAATGGACACATAGACCAATAGAACAGAATACAGAGCCCAGAAATAAAGCCACACACCTAAAGCCATCTGGTGTTTGACAAAACCAATAAAATAACCAATGGGGAAAGAACTCCCTATTCAATAAATGGTGCTAAGATAGCTGGCAACCATATGCAGAAGAATGAAATTGGATCCCTACCTTTTGCCATATGCAAAAATCAACTCAAGATGGATTAAAGATTTAAATGTAAGATTTCAAACTCTAAGAATCCATGAAGATAACCTAGGAAACACCACTTTGGACATCAGCCATGGAAAATAATTTATGATTAAGTCCTCAAAAGCGGTTGCAACTGAAACAAAAATGGACAAGTGGGATCTAAATAAACTAAAGAGTTTCTGCTATACAAAAGAAACCATCAACAGAGTAAAAAGAATAGGAGAAAATATTTGCAAACTATGCATTTGATAAAGGTCTGATATCCAGAATCTCTAAGGAACTTAAACAAATGAACAAGCAAAAAACAACCCCATTAAATAATGGCAAATGACACGAACATACATGTCTCAAAAGAAGACATACAAGTAGCCAACAAATCTATGTACAAGTGCTCCACATCACTGACCATCAGATAAATACAATCAAAACCACAATGAGATACTATCTCACAGCAGTCAGAATGGCCACTTTGGGAGGCCAAGGCAGGTGGATCACGAGGTCAGGAGATCGAGACCATCCTGGCTAACACAGTGAAACCCCATCTCTACTAAAAAATAATAATAATAATAATAATAATAATACAAAAAATTAGCCAGGCGTGGTGGTGAGCACCTGTAATCCCAGCTACTCAGGAGGCTGAGGAAGGAGAATGGTGTGAACCCGGGAGGTGGAGCTTGCAGTTAGGTGAGATTTTGCCACTGCACTCCAGCCTGGGCAACAGAGTGAGACTCAGTCTCCAAAAAAAAAAAAAAAAGAATCAATAAAACAACAGATGCTGGTGAGGCTGCTGGTGAGGTTGCAGAGAAAAGGGAACACTTATATACTGTTGATGTGAATGTAAATTAGTTGATTCACTGTGGAAAACACTTTGGAGATATCTCAAAGAACTTAAGACAGAATTACCATTTGACCCAGCAATCTCATTACTCTGTATATATCTAAAAGAAAACAATTCCTACAACTAAACAGACATGGACTCACATATTAATCACAGCACTACTTACAATAGCAAAGACATGGAGTCAATGTAGGTGCCCATCAATAGTGGACTGGATAAAGAAAATGTGGTACATATATACCATGGAATACTACACAGCCATTAAAAAGAACAAAATCATGTACTTTGCAGCAACACGGATATAGCTGGAGGCCATCTTCTTAAGCAAATTAACACAGGAACAGAAAACCAAATACTGTACGGTTTCACTTATAAGAAGAAGCTAAACAATGGGTATGCATGGACATAAAGCTGGCAACAGTAGAAACTGGAGATTACTACGAGGAGAGGAAGGAAGTGGGCAAGAGTTGGAAAAACAAACTATTGGCTGGGCATGGTGGATCACACCTGTAATCCCAACACTTTGGGAGGCTGAGGCAGGTGGATTGCTTGAGTCTAGTAGTTCAAGAGTAGCCTGGGCAACATGCCAAAAACCCATCTCTACTAAAAATACAAGAATTAGCTGGGTGTGGTAGGGCATGCCTGTCATCTCAGCTACTTGGGAGACTGAGGTGGGAAGATCACTTGAGCCTGGGAAGTGGAGGTGGCAGTGAGCCCTGATCATGCTACTGCACTCCAACCTGAGTGACAGAGTGAGACCCTGTCTCAAAGAAAGAAAAAGAAAAACAAACTATTGGATATCATGCTCAGTACCTGGGTGATAAGATCATTCGTAATCCAAACCTCAGCATCATGTGATACATCCAGGTAACAAAACTGCACATGTACCCACTGAATCTAAAATAAAAGTTGGAAGAAAAAATAAAATAAAATGTAGTCACTAATTTCTTAAAAAAAAAAAAAAAAAAAAAAAGGCAATCTGAGAGAGCACTGCCATTTCTTATTTGTTGATGAGAAAAAGGAGCCATAGAGCAGGTAAGTAACTAACCCAAAGGCATGCAAATAGCAACGTTTATCCTATGTCAGCCTATAACTCCAAAGTTCATGTCCTTTCTCCTATGCATAATACCCATTGTCATAGACCATTGTTTTATTTAGTAAAGACATTTGTTCTAGTTTATTATTGGTTTTCAAATTTTTGTGATTTTTTCAATTTATATACAGAATTTAACATTTTTTATAGAATTAAATTTGGGAAAATTTTCCCCTAATTTCTAGTGTTTCAAATTTAGAAAGTATTCTTCTCAGAGGTTTGTTAAATATTTATTTTTTTATTTCTTTCTTCTGGTTAAAAAAAAGTAAGTGTTAAAACTATCTGAACTTTATTTTAGTGTGTAGTAGAAAGCAAGAATATGACATTCATTACCCAAACTATAGGAATCATTTCTTGATTAATCCTTTACTTTTTCAATAATTAGTCATGAAGACATATCTTCTTCAGATTAAAATCCTGGAAAAGTCACCTATCCAAACCACTTTTCGTAAATCTATCTTGAATAACTTCTTATATCATTAGAGTTCATGCTTATATTACTTAAGTTATAAAAGTTTTGCCTCTCTATGTGACACATACACATGCAATCTTAAATTCCAGAAGCAGAAGTATTTGTTTTATATCTGAATTCACATTTCATTACTAGTTTTATTCCTAATTGTATCTTCCTTAGCCTGTTTAAATAGAGTCAACAAATATTTGTTTTAAATGACTATAAGATGTGTATACATATGTAAACTATGAAATGCAAAAAATGAAAAATCAAATATGGCCCTTATCTTCAAAGAACATATTGCCTAACCAAGGAAAATAAGAGATTCATGAAATATTAACTCAGAATAAAAGCAGTGTTTGAAATGCCAGGTTTTCTGACAGTATGCGCTAAAGTAGTTCAAAAGGAAGAGTGATACCTGTGGGCTGGAGTAGATTAGGAAGCTTCAGGGAGAAGATGGGCGTTACCTGGGCACAGATGAATTGGTAGGAATGTGATAGCTGGAGATGAAGCAGTGGAAGTTATGCACTAGGAAGACAGAATGAGCCCAAATACCAAAGCAGACGTGTAAGTCATTTGGGTGTGGAGTACAAAGGCAAGAAGTACAAAGAAACAAGCAAGACTGCACCAGAGACTCATGCTTACAAGGACTTATTTCATTCTATAACCCAGCAAACACCCAAGATTGACCCACAGGAAGAAAGAAGTAACCTGTAAACATTAATAGGTGTAACTGTAAATTAGTACTCATTTTTTAAGTTGGGGGTTTGAGTGTATAATACAAGGGTCAAATGTTCAGACTGGATTAGCCTTTAGCCATAGTGATTCCCATGGCTAACTTCACCTTCCAATTCCTCTCAACTGTCTGGATGTTTAATTAACTTTCTAACTCAGTTAGAAATTTTACAATTTGAAATTTTACATTTTTGTTACTTTCTAACTCAGAAATTTTAGAAATTGAAATATTCTTTCATTAATGGGACTCTTCTTTCAGGGAAAAAAAAAGAATTTTTGAAAAGTTAAATGTCTATCAATCATGCATATATTATTACAGGCTAGTTCTACCTCTAGACTGAGATCAGCTTCCCCACATGTGCAGGTTGGGGTGAGTTTATGTAAGTGAGTGTATTAATCAAGGGTCCCCAGAGAAACAGAAATCAGAGGCAGGGAAGGCTGGCAGGCTGGAGACAGGAAAGAGTTGCAGTTCAAGTGCAAAGGCAGTCTGCTGGTGGAATTCCCTCTTCATTTGGGAAGGTCAGTCTTTTTCTCATAAGGCCTTCAACCAGTGGAATGAGGCTCACTCACATCGTGGACAGTAACTTGCTTTTCTCAAGATCTACAGGTTTAAATGTTAACTTCATCTAAAAAATACCTTCACAGAAACATCTCCAAAAATGCTGGACCAAATATCTGGGTACTGTGTCTAAGCAAGTTGACACATAAAATTAACCATCCCAATGAATGATATGTGAGACCTGGTGGTGACAAGAGCCCACATGTTAGCACAGGTGACAGAGGTCTGGGAAGAGGAGCCCTGGGACATGCAAGAGGAGTTGACCCCATCGTGGTCTATTTCTAACATTTCTCAGAACCAAAGTTGCATCCAGGAACAAGGCAGAGGTGTTTTTCTTCCTTTTCTCTAGCCTTGGTTGCCTCCTAATTTTTGAGACTGTTAGAATTCAGGCTGATACTGTCATGACTATGATTAAGTACATTCTTAGGCCGCCCAGCTTTTGATGGGCTTGCACAGGGACCCAAACAGCATTTGTGACATGGTTTCTAGGTGATAAGGCATTCAAAATTTCAAAATTCCAAATAACTGGCTGATAATGAGAGTTTATAGACTGAAAGCAGGTTTTAAGTTGGGGATATGTATATATATAGAGAGAGAGAGAGGGAGAGAGAGAGATGGAGTCTCTGTCACCCAGACTGAAGTCAGTGGCGTGATCTTGGTGATCTTGGCCCACTGCAGCCTCCACCTCCCTGGTTCAAGCAGTTCTCCCTACTAACCCTCCTGAGCAGCTGGGACTACAGGCGCCTGCCACTACACCCAGCTAATTTTTGTATTTTCAGTAGAGACAGGGTTTCATCATGTTGACCAGGCTGGTCTTGAACTCCTGACCTCAAATGATCCTCCTGCCTTGGCCTGCCAAAGTGCTGGGATTACAGGTGTGAGCCACCATGCCCAGCCAGGACTCTATATTTTTATAAAGATGGCTTAGTGAGGTGCTTAGGGAAATAGCCCAGTTTAGGATCAGAACTGGCTTCAAATCCCTGCAATTTGAAGAGCTTCAAATCCCTCCTAGCCCTGGACCTTAGAGAAGCCTCTGAATCTGTTTTCTCATTTTAAAGTGGTAATGCCCAGATCATAGACCTTTTTAGAAAATCAAATCAGGAAATGAAACTTAAAACTTATAAAAAAGTAATATGTTGTTGCTTTGGTCAGGCTAGAATTCAGTGCTAGCTAAGCCTGTCTTGAACTGTACCAAAGGGATTTATTACTCACTAGTACTTTTAGAGCATTTACCTGTGATACAGTCTGGGGACTTGTCCCCACCCAAATCTCATGTTGAAATGAAATCCCCGATGTTGGAGGTGGGGCTTGCTGGAAGGTGACTGGCAGGGTAGATTTCTCATGATTGGTTTAGCACCATCTCCTTGGTGCTGTCCTTGTAATAATGAGTGAGTTCTCGTGAGATCTGGTTGTTTAGCTGTATGTGGCAACTGCCCTCTCCCTCTCTTGCTCCTTCTCTGGCCATGTGAGATGCTGGGTTTCCCCTTCACCTTCCAACATGATTGAAAGCTCCCTGAGGTCTCTCCAGAAGCAGATGCCAGCACCATGCTTCCTGTAAAGCCTGCAAAACTGTGAGCCAATTAAACCTCTTTTCTTTATAAATTACTGTATCAGGTATTTCTTTATAGCAGTAGAAGAATGGCCTAATACAGCCTGTAACATAAAAAGTGCTACAGAGTTGGTGCATTTGTGAAGTACTTATAAAAAAATGTTTTTTGATGCTCACAACAACCATTACATTGGCGTTTCAATACTTGTCTGCAACACTAATCCAGAGCTCAACCATCTGTATTAAAGCAAGTCACCATTTTTTTTAATAGTTACTATCTGAAAAATACTACTGATTTTATAGGAAAAAAAAAAAGTCACTGAAACCAATTAATGAAATAATTTAAATGCCAAGATCAACAACTTTCCCTAGAAAGGTCCTTTCAGAGTTGGTGATGGAATTTCTCTTTCTTACTTATAACCAGGCCCATCTCAAAGGAGAAAAGTATCTACCAGAGAAATAACCTTCATTGAGAGTCAAATCTAAGAGCATCAGGATTCTTAGTTGTCTAAACCCTGGGCATCTAGAATAGACAATTACCCAAACCAACCCAACACTCTGCCTTTCTCCTTTTGCTGTGCCCAAATGAACTAGTTCTCCAAGTCGTAAGTTACCCCAAAGTAGTCAAAGCTTTTAGTCCTTCCTAGCCTAGAATTTAGGTACCTATTTGACTCTCCATAACTTATTTTTATCCCAATCAGACTAATTTTATTTTAAAAGATTGCTTTTCATTTTTGGCTTGCTCTTAGTGCTTCTTAATGGTTTTATCAATTGAGCTTTTATTTTATTTTACTTTATTTTATTTGAGACAGAGTCTTGCTCTGCCACCCTTGCTGGAGTGCAGCGGCTCACTGCAACCTCCCTCCGCCTCCCGGGTTCAAGAGATTCTGATGCCTCAGCCTCCTGAGTAGCTGGGATCACAGGCATGCACCACCACGCCTGGCTAATTTTTTGTATTTTGTAATTTTAGCAGAGACGGGGTTTTGCCATGTTGCCCAGGCTGGTTTCAAACTCCTGAGCTCAGGCAACCCTCCTGCCTCGGCCTCCCAAAGTGCTAGGATTACAAGCGTGAGCCACCATGCCCCGCCAATTGAGCATTTTTTGCTATCTGTATTTGCTAGAGGTGAAATAACGTAACATCCTGCTTTACCCGAAACAGTTCTGGTTTAAGCCTATTGTCCTGACATAATTACTAATAGCACCCTGTTCCACTTTTACACAGTTTACTTGCTCTATAAACACTTTGTAAACATATTATGTGAATTTGAATTGATCCTTTCAGGAATCAATTTTAGTATTTTGAGAATTTTGTTACCCTTTCTCCTAGGTGCCTTCTAGTTTTTCTATTTGAAAACATTGTTATTTAACTGTGATTATCAAAATTATCAAACTTAATTATCATTATACGTTTCACTTTGGAGGTAAAGACATGGAACATAATTGATATCCACCTCTCTCTCTCTGTCTCTCTCTCTCACACACACACACCCCATCTCTATCAAGTAATGCACAGAGATTAAAACAATGAATACATACCATAATGTCCTCGCCTATGAAATGTTTCTACTATAGTGGGGAGACATAAAAAAATCACACAACTATAACACAGCTGATGAGTGTCATAATAACGATGAGCAGAGGAGTGCTATGGTAATACATAAGAGAATAAAAATAACAGCAAGCACTTAATTATAAATATTAAAGTCTTGGAAGTCTTAGTAGTATTTTTTGTCTTGCTTATATATAAACATAATGAGATAATTGGTGAAATTTGCATAGTCTACTAAAACATCATATTAACATTAAATCATAATTGGCTATGTGTCTTTTCCCAGGAAAAACTGCACTTCATAAATAAACATAAAATAAGCTTTAGTATATTACTTATATATGAGGTAGAAAAGTATAAATAACCATAATTTTTAAATGTTTTTCAATGTCATGCAATGATATTTCTGATTAATATTTATATTTATGATTTTTAATAAATGAGCAAGGGACACTTGTAGACAGAAAAATGCTTCTTTGATAGTCTGAGGATTGAGAATTTTTGAAGGGTAGATTACATGAGATCAAGTTTTATCAGAAACTTTATCAGATTTTATCCTGGAATATCTTCTTCAAATGTTGAGAGACTTTTTGTCCTTAAGGATTTCAAGTGTTATTTTGTAAATGTGGCTGATTAAGAACATTGATGTACATTTCTCCTTTCTCCTAAAAGGTAATGGTGCTCCAGTTTATTATAGGGAGTAAGACTTCCATCATGTAAAGCATTTTCAAACAGTATTGCACACATTTGGTGCATATGACTGCGTTGGTGTAGACATGTGCCTCTGTGTATCAGAATCCAGGTGGTGGGTCAGACAGATGAGTTGCAGTCAATAACTGGGGGACTCTTGTTTACTAGAAGCTTTAGCCCTGTAGCTAAATTGACATACACTGGAGGCATCCACTATAGCTATAAAGGAAAGAACAAATTGTGAACATGTATCTGAGGGCAATTAGATCATAATATTTAGTGACATCATATTCAACTTATAAAATACTCTAGTGGGTGTGCAATTTGTTGATGTGCATATTAGAAACATGTTGGTTAAAATGTGGTTTTACTTTTAAAAATATTGAATTGTACATATTAAATTCTCTGAAATAATGTTAATAAAGAAAATACAATACAGTCACTCTGCCTCTGGAAATACTCAGAGATGTTCAACTGTTCAGAAGCAATGATAGATTGAGTATTTTATAGCCATTAAGATAAACAGATGTGGTAGCTTTACTTTTCTTCAGAAAATAACGGTGCCCAACAAGATCACAGGCTCCTTGAAGCAGAGACTTAACCAACCATCACTGCTGACACCTGAAGCAGGCTTCGAAATTTACTACTTCAATGACTTAGGGAAGTGCTAAGTTAGAATGGGAATCCTGGTGTTACCAGTTTCAAGATCGGTGTGAAAAAATCTTACACCTGGAGATGTGCAGTCATTTGCCTGCATCTACACAACTAGTTATGTGTGGAAAAGAGAAAGTAGAGCTTTGGATTCTGGCTTCCTACTGACATGAATTAAGATATTATTTCTTCTTTCCAGGAACTAGTGTGTTTCCTCTTACAGTACCTGAAATTTAGCTATCCTAAGATGCCAATTCAAGGATTTACTTTAAGAAGAGGTTTTCTGTTAATGTTGCATATGAAATTACTTTAACACTCCAGAATGCTTCAAATATCCCATTACCTAATATGGGAATATCGCCATCCTGCTAACTATTGCATAGCCTCAGTTTCCCCAAGTTTAAACTGTGGTGGTATGAGTTGTTAGAAAAGAAAATTAATCCTGGGTTTCAGGCGATAAAAAATAGGGAGAGGAAAAGGATAAAATCTTAGGTGGGCTTTAGGTTTTCTTTCCTTGTTAATGCCACACTGCAGAAGTCAAAAGCTCTTTTAAAAAGGAAAGAAAGAGGGGAGAAGGAGAGAGTAAAGTATATTCAAATTAAGTAGCCAGTAATCTTGAGAGATCCTTAAAAAGCAGGTTTTATTAAAACCAAAAATCAAAACACAAAAACATGTTTTAGGCATAGGATCATACATAAGTAAAGAGGAGGAATTTGATTACTGGTAGCTGGTTAGAAATTATCTGTTATTCCAAACTAAAAAAGTAGGAAATGTTGCAGGCAAACAACTTATTGTAAGCTTGCCTATTATTGATAATTACAAGTTTACTTTCATTCTTCTGCTTTTGAGGATAAGGAGGTAAGAGACTGCAATCCTGTATCACTGTGGTGTTAATCCACATATCATGGAAAACTTAATCTCATATATATAAACTACAAAAAACTAGTTATATAAACTACAAAAAAACTAGTTATATAACATTGGCTTTGGGTATTTTTTTTTCTAATTAGTATATTGTTCCATGCCAATTATTTTGTCCATTTTCACACAACTTAAAGTCACCTCCCATAAACTGGCTCATACATACAAATATTTTAGGAAAAGTTAGTCAAATATTGTTACCTAAAAATGACACTATAAAATACATGAGATTACTGATGTAACATGGCTTATCTAAGCTTTTACAATTAATTTTTTAAAATATCTCCCCAGCACTTTGGGAGGCCGAGACAGGCGGATCACAAGGTTAGGAGATCAAGACCATCCTGGCTAACATGGTGAAACCCCGTCTCTACTAAAAATACAAAAAACTAGCCGGGCGAGGTGGCGAGCGCCTGTAGTCCCAGCTACTCGGGAGGCTGAGGCAGGAGAATGGCGTAAACCCAGGAGGCGGAGCTTGCAGTGAGCTGAGATCCAGCCACTGCACTCCAGCCTGGGCGACAGAGCCAGACTCCGTCCCCCCAAAAAAAAAAAAAAAAAAAAAACTCAACACAATAATTATAACGTAATTTTGATATTAAAATATTTAAACACAGTATTGCGTATTTTAATTTATCACAGAATATATCTGATATGGAATTGTCTTCCAAAGATTGTATTTGGACAAACGAAGCGCCCCTCCCTCACTTTTAGACTCTAGCTAGTAGGGGCATTTTTAAACATAAATTTATAAAGATGGTTTAGAAGTGAAAATGTATGAGAAAACTAATCCATAAGCCTATTAAAAATGGACAGAAAAATTAATATGAGTTCAAATTGTGTAATAACAGAAGAGAGACTTTAGAAAACACAGTACATCATTGTTTTTACATAAACAGTTTAGGCATAGGCCAGCATCAATTAAGAATGGAACTGATTTTGACTTAGAACGCCTAATGTTAGTAGAAAGTGTATTCTTAGAATAAAGCATTTAGGTTTTCTGGGAAGAGGGAAACAATGGCATGACATAAAGTCATTGAGGGAACAGATTCACAGAAGACATGAAATAAGAACTCAAAGACACATTTTACTATAATAGCTGTTTGATGCAAGTAAATAAGAAAAATATAAATACAAACGTGGCTACAACTCAACAAATGCATGCCACTAATGGAAAACAAGATATCGAGTATTGTACATAATAGAGCTATTTTCACTCTTTGAGGGTTTAAGTGCTAATTCAAGTCATTTCATTATTGGATGCTTACCTCGTTCAAATTCATTGCCATATGAGTTTCAAAGACCCTGATACAATCCTAGAGCTGTGAAGATGGGTCTTTAAATGCCTTTCATTCATTCATTCACTCACTCACCATTTATAGAACCATACTATGCTAAGTAATGAGGATGCAAAGTAGGGTCAGATACACATTACTTAAGGAGATTGCATTCTATTAAGGGATAAAAGACTACTAAATAACTTTATTAACAGGCAAAACGAGATTGTCATTGGAAAGGCAGGAATGCAGTAAAGGAAGAGTTAAAAGGAGAGGTGGTTTTCACCTTGAGATATTGGAGAAGCCTGGGTGAAGAGAGTGACATTTGAGCTAGATCATCAAGGATGCTTAGGATTTGATATTGTAGAAACAAGACAAAATTGCAGAAGAGAACAGCAAGAGTTAAGAGATGAGAAATTGCAACTGTTCTATCAAGCGGCTTTATCTGTGTACAAAAAATACTGGGAAACGAGGGAAGACATGGTAATGAAATTTTGAACCCATCACTTTCTTTAACTAAAAAGATCAATTATTATTTGCAAAATAAACACATTTCAAAAGAAAGGATAGGCTCTCTGAAATGAATGCGAGCGTTACTAATGCCAATAATGAGAAGGCAAAGAGCACTGCTTTTGGAGCCTAGCAGACCTTGGATTTTTATCTCCATTCTGCTTGTCAGTAGGGTGAGACCTGGGCATATCACTCAAAACCTCTGAGATTCAGCTTTTCCATCTGTAAAGGAGATACATACTACATTCCAGAGTCCTTGTGAGCCTAGAGATAATGAACGTAATGTGACTGAAACATAACTGATGTTGTGAAAATGGTAGCTATCAATGTAATTCTGAATTAACTGGGATTCTTTTTATTGCAATAAAGAAACTAACTCAAACTTCTGGGCTTATGCCTCTGAAAGGTCCAAGTGTAGATCTGAGCTTCCGGCACAGTTGTGGACAGCATCGTGGCAGACATGCTTCCCCTCCTTTTGAACTTTCTTGGTTTATTTCCTCTTTGTTGGCTTCATTCTCTTTCAGGTTCCTTTCATGTGATGGCAAAAATGGCCACTGGCAGTTCTAAGATGATAACCTACCAGCTTAGAAACTCTAGCAGAAAAAGATTCCCCTTTCCCAACAGGTAGAGTAAAATTTCTGGTGACGCTGATCATTGGTCTACTTTGAGTCACTGCAGCCAGGCTGCCAGGGTAACCACAATGGTCAAATCCTGGGTTGCAGACACCAGGGAAGGCAGAGGTAGGGGTGTACCTGAAAACTACATGGAATAAAAATTGGAAAGGAAGGCAAGTCAAAGAAACTTTAGACAGAAAAGTACATGTCCACTATAGGCAGTGACACAGCTATTACTAGATTTTTAATTTCATCATAGGTCTGCCATTTCTACAGTGGAATTGAAGCAGGGTGTGGCACTTTGAATGCCTTGAGATGAAATGAACATAACATCTGGCCTAAATATTAAGGAAATTTATTACTTATTAAGTCTCCAAGTAGAGCAGGCTTCAAATTAGTTTGATTCATTGGCTTAAAGATGTCATCAAGGGCCCGGGTTCTTCCATTTCTCTGCTCTGCCATTTTGGGGAGTCTTTCTTCCTCAAGTGGCATGGTGGCTGCAACAGTTTTACATCTCACATTCAGAACAAACAATGTCCAGAGGCAGATGAGACACTATCTCTTCCTATGGCTCTCTGTTAGGAATAAGGACAAGTTTCTTAGAAGACCCCTCCTCCCAGCATCCCTGACTCCAGCAAACTTCTCTCACATCTCATTGACTAGAATTGGGTTTCACATTCATTTCTAAACCAATCCCTGGCCTGTATCAGGGTAGTCATTAAAAACGGAATGAAAGTTGGGAAAGCAGCCCAGTGTTTACCACACACTTGTGTGTGATCTATGAACTGAATGTGAGTAACAAGTTTCAGAAGCTTGGTTAAGTGAGCACTAACACTTACACTTACACACATAATGGAAGAACGAATCTCAGCCTCTATACGTGTAATCTTATTCTAGAGACTGTGTTTGGAATCTAGAAGTTGAAGCTCTTTCGAGTGTAAAAAAAAAAGATAAAAATAGACTCTTCCTATCAAAGTACCATAGTAACATGCATTGTAGAATGTGTAATTATGTCATTTAATGTGTTGATGAGACTGTCTGCTCAGCACCTCCTGAGCCTAGCAGACAATTTCTGCCACTTATCTGAAGAATGGTCTAACATTAAGTAGTGATTATTCACACTACAGAGAACTAATATTCCAACATAATACAGAGAATATCCTAGCTATTTATTTAGAAAAATAAAAATACGTCCCAAATTTATAGCAGATATCTCAAAATGGCACAAAAATTCCATTTCAGGGGGAAATGGAACCAGCCCCCCATCCTCTCCAGAGAAGCAGACCTAATGTGAGAGTGAATCAGATAGGAAGCACACAACTCCATTTATCCTGTCTAAAAATTAGGATTAGTGGACTTTCCATTAACTCTCCTGATGATAGTTTCCAATTTCCCCAGTGAATCTGCCTGCCTCAAATGGCTCATGTGCTATTTATCTTCATCTGCATTTGTACCACATTTCTGAATTCATGAATTACAATTTATTTAACTGGAAAGGGATTCTATGGAGAGTTAAATTCATAAAACCAACCTGAGGCCTATTTTTTCTTCCTCAAAGCAGTATACATACTTCTAAATTCAAAATTTTCTCCTTATTTTAGCCAGGGCTGGGGGGAAACCAAATGGAAGTTGGTACACTCAATTATTCAATTATCTGGCTTCCTAATTTCTTCCTGTAGCATATGTAAATGTGGACATTCAACAATGTGAGTTTAATTTGTTCCATATGTGCATGTATTAAATTCTTGAGATGTAAATATTTTACACAAGAGCATTGTAGATTTATACATTTGGAAAAAAATCATCTTATTTTAATAAGCACTTAGTGAATTTCCTACTATATGCTAGACATATAGAGCATTTCCTACTATATGCTAGACATAAAAATAAGGACAGTTTCTGGCACCTTAAAATCTTGAGAATCGAGAGAAAACTACACAATAATAGAGCAGTGTCATCTCTACTGTGGTAGAGATGGTAGCTATGGCAGCGAGAAGCACAGCATGGTATTACAGAGAAAGGGCACCAACACAGTCTTTGAATAATCTGGGAAGCAGATCCTGAGATGACAACACTTGAGCACACATGGCACTTGTATTAGCTTCCTGTGGCTGTCATAACAAAGTACCACAAACAGAGTGGCTTAGAATAACAGAAGTATATTCTCTCGCAGTTCTGGAGCTTAAAAGTCTGAAGTCAAAATGTTAGCAGGCCAATCTCCACTGAAGGCTCTAGGAAGAAATCCTCCCCACCTCTTCCTCACCTCTAGTAGCTACTGGCAATCCTTTGTGTCCTTTGCCTTGCAGCTGCATCACTCTCATCTCTGCCCCCATTGTCACGTGGACTTCTTTCCTGTGTGTTTCCTGTCACCAAATCTCACCCTCCTTGTAAAGGCACCAGTCATTGGATTTAGGGCCTGCCATAATCCTGTATGACTTCATCTTAACTTGATCAATTTTTGATCACATCTGAAAATACTGTTTCCAAATAAGGTTATATTCATAGGTACCTGGGGTTAGGATTTCAACATATCTTTTTTTTTTTTTTTTTTTTTTTAAGTGAAAGCAAGTTTATCAGAGAAGTTAAGAAACAAAAGAATAGCTACTCCATAGGCAGAGCAGTTTTCAGCGTATCTTTTAGGGGGATACAATTAAACCCATGAGTACTGTAGAGAGAATAGGAGTTAGCACAGCAAAGAAGAGGATAAATGTGTCCATGTACAAAGGTACAGGATGGGAGGGAGTTTGGATGTATAATGAGCCAAAACGGGTCAGGCTTGTGGGCACCCAGTAACCTTCATCTGTCATACATTCTCCTCCTGAACTGCAATTATGCTTTATTTGTCTTTGACAGTTTCTCTTCAGGGACTTGGTAGGCTATTGGTTACTGGCTGGATAGGTTATTGACTGATTAATCTGATTCTTTGGTAATATAATCTTAAAATAGGTGCTAGTGGCACCTATTCACATCTCTGAGGTGATTTTTGCATCTTTTTACAGTATTTTCTTGTCTGTTTCAAGGAACTAAAATGTGGATGTAATTATATAACAGAGAGAGGCAAAGAAAATTTGCTAAGAAATTGCCATTGTATTTCTTAAATCATTTCCTTTGCCAATCATTCCTCCTACCCCAATACTCCTTCTCAGAGATTCTGCCCTAAAAACCCTTGCTAAATGGGCAGCCAGCCTTAGGAGTCAGCCCAGTGGATACCTAACCGAAATGGAACCAGTCAGACTCTCTCTTAGAAGGATTTGGATTTGGGACTCAGAGGCATGGCCATGCAGAGACTCAGTGAGTCTATAGCAGCCTTAGAATTGGAAATGATGCAAAGCTGGGGCCGGTAGCCATGTTTGGCCTGTGCATTTCAAAATATGAAAAATCCAGTCTATAGAGAGTAAAATGAGTGGGAACCTTGAGACAAACAAATATGAGAGACTATGTGGTCCAGAGAGATAAAGATCTTTTCCAGAGGTGGTTCCATTCTTTTGTGAGACCAGACTGTTCTTCTTGCATTTGAGTCTTTAGGCACCCCTTCCCTCCCCAGCCTATCTTAAGCTCAGCAAGTTTCTGCCACTTGTAACCAAGTAATCCTCATATAAAACAATCCGGAACCTCTTTATATGCCTGTGTTGATAACTGGCTGTGAATAGGCTCCTAATCTTGAAATCAGCTGTACTCCAGTTATCTTCCTCATTTTCTTCCTGCAGTTCTCATCTCCCAGTTGTCATTCCCTTCTCCTGCTCCAGTTCTCATCCTCCTGTCCTCCTCCTCCGAGTTCTCCTCTCCCAGTTCTTGTCCTTCACTTCTTGTCCTCTTCTTCTGGAATGTCAACTCTCCTCAGCTGCGGCCCATCAAGCTTTCTTTTACACATCATGTCATCTCTCTGCCATTGTGTGGAAATATTAATTCACTTGTGAAAGCATTCTACCTGACCTAGGACAAGAACTCTCCATAGGAGAGTTGAATATATCAGTATTAGAAGTTTTGTGTATATACTTTTATTTCTTCCCAGAAAACAATCCTTTTTATTATTGAAATGAGAAATGACTTTGATGGCCTAAGCTGATGACTTTAGAGTGAATTATTGGCCTGGTTTATACCTTCCTTAAATGAAGCTTGTAAGATTAATTGCAACCTTGAATGTTACTATATTGAAGAACATTCACTTGGCTTTGGCCTTCTAGAAATATAACATGAGTCATGTCCTACAAACTTAAACCTAAAAGAGAACATGATGAAGTGGTAAATATACAGCATCTAAAAGATAAATAATTTATAAAGAAATCTGTGCATGGTTATTGGGGATTCTCACTTGAGACAAGAACATTTGGATGATGTAAAGGACAAATTGAGTTTGCTCTGACAGAGCTGGCTGTCTTCTGTCTCAGAACTGCAGCAGGGTGGTTAAAGTAAATTATGGTTAAAATCTATTTGACAAAACTACATTTTATGCTGAGGATTCAGTGTGATTAAACTGTCATCTCGTGGAGAAGGGTTCATGTCCAAAATATCTTTTAATTTGCAGCATATTGTCCACTTTCAGATTCTTTTATCTCTTCTTAAACATCCTTCTCTGAATTTGTAGGTCTGAAAGCCCAGTTTGACTCATTACAGACTGGTTCCTTGAGGGAGTGGACCTGATTGGACAGCTCTTTTTCATGCCCCCTCTATCACCTCACTTCCTCCATTCAGTCTTCAAATAGCTGGATCTGTTCCCAATCCCTTTGGGGTTGGATGTAAGCAGCAGCAAGGGAAGACACATTAGCTGACCCCATCGTAGTTCTTATTCCCTCCTGACCTATAAGCCACCAGAGGGATTAAGCTAGATAACCCAGACATCTATAATTGCTTTAGGAAGCATCTGAGCTGGCTCTAAGACTTGTGATTTGACTGGAACCTTAGTTCTGTATCTGAGTGATAACTCTTCCCTTGGACTAAATCTACCTCCATCCCATGCCAAAGATACAAACAAAAGTAGGGAAACTTCATGAGAATAAATAATGGTATTATTGCTCATGTGAATTGTCATCCTTATTCCCAAGAATTAGCACATAGCAGACACTCAGTAGTGTTTATTAGATTTTCAAATGATTTTTCTACAGGCCCTTGTGACTGTGCTCACCTTCTTCTCTGAGCACTCCTGAACATGGTTGCCTTTCAGATTCCTTTCACAGCATTCTGAACTTGATCCGCATGGCTTCCAGCTCTACCCAGTCTCTAGTCCCAACTGCTCCTGTTTCTTTAGCTAAGGAGTCCCTGCTGTAGCTATGGCTTCACTGAATCCCATCCAAGCTAAAAGAGATCCCTGAAGCTGATTTCTCAAGAGCCTTTGAATTGCAAGCAGCTTAGTTCATGGATATTTTGTGATTTGGGTTTAAGATAAAATTAGATCCAGCCTTCAGGCTCAGGGATGGAGAATCACAGCAGATGGTTATTCTATTCTATTTATTTTCATGCTGTTCTTCCATTCTGAATTGATTAGACTGATGTAGTAACCAAGAACAGAAATCAACCATATGATGGAAAAGCATGCAAAAGAGTCAATAGTCAATCTTTTTAATTCCTTCTTTTCAAAAGTATACATTTTGGGAAAATTATAATAGGAGTTAATACATATTGAAGACTTAACTACATTAAGGCACTATACTAAATGCTTTACTACAATGTTCTCCCCTGTAATTCTCAAAACAGCCCAATAAATTAGGTACTATATTATCACTCTCCAGTTCTACATATTTAAAAGCTGAGGCTCAGAGATTAAGTAATTTACCCACAGCCTCACCAGCTGCCTTGGACAACTTCAGGAGTGGTGTTCCAACTGAGGTCTAGGAAAGTGGCTCTACACTTTCACTTACACAAAGTAGTGTTGGTCCCTAATCCAGGGGGTGCCATTCATATAGATTCTGATGTGAATGTGTTCCTAGAGTTGAACACAGTAGCTGCCCTGTCCAGTAGAAGCAAGGAGTAAAATCAGAGCTTGAACCTAGGTCTGCTTGGCTTCCAAACCCAGATTCATTACCACCAAGCAACACTGAGATAAACATTTGGGTTTTAAAAATATGATTTTCCTTTCATCAAGCAATTAGTAGAATAAGTATGTGTGGTGTAGGGCATATTATATTACAGTTGCAGGTGTTTGCCATTTTTCGTGTTTTCGTGTGCAACACTTAACACAAAGGATTCCAGATCTTTTGGAGCAGAGCCATTTCGGGATTCATGACACTTAGTGGGGGAAACATGTCTTGACACTTAGTGGGGGAAACATGTCTTTAACCACATTGTAGGACAGAGGAGATCAGTGTACATATCCAAAACATTGTCAATACATGAATTTGGGCTTACATTTGTATAGGATATATAAGGGTAACACATTTCCCCCCTGAAGACATCATGCTTTTTTTTTTTTTTTTTTTTTTTTTTTTGAGATGAAGTCTCCCTCTGTCATCCAGGCTGGAGTGCAGTGGCACGATCTTGGCTCACTGCAACCTCTGCCTCCTGGGTTTAAGAGATTATCCTGCCTCAGTCTATTTTTTTTTTTTTTTTTTTTTTTTTTGTATTTTTAGTAGAGACGAGGTTTCACCATATTGGCCAGGCTGGTCTCAAACTCTTGACCTCAGGTAATCCACCTGCCTTGGCCTTCCAAAGTGCTGGGATTACAGGCATGAGCCACTGTGCCTGGCCAACATCATGCATTTTCAAATGCCAATCATGCATTTTAAAAATCCAGTTATTAAGATAAAATTACAATCAGAAGGAATCTTAATGGAAAACAAGAGGACAATTTAATAAGCTATGATGTATCTACTCAATGAAATTGTATGTTATCACCATGTAAAATATATGCATATGAAAAATGACTGGAAGGGAAGTGATAGTTGCTATATTAGAGTATGTGATTTATTTTGTTGTTGTCTCTGTTTTCTATTGTTTCTATTGCTATTTGTTGTAATGTAATGCTTTCAATCTGTAATGTAACTCAATGTCTACAATTTTAAAAAAGTAAAGCAAAAATGTATTTTATGTGTAAGAGAAATATAATTTAACTTTAGACATCTGTTTAGCAGCCCATTTTTTCTCTAATAACAAGAAAAAATATCCAGTTAGAACTGTTCATTACATGGATTTGCCCCATTCTCCTGCAGTTTTAAACAATCTAGGCAATATAATAGCCAGCTCTCCTAAAGATCACTGCCTTCATAAGCACATTGGAAACCATAAATTATTGTAATTTATGAAATGCAGTAGAACAATGAAACTATGTTTGCCTTCCCAAGCATCCATCAGGGAGAATATTGGTGATTAGTTTGTATTCAATTTGTAATTTGATTGTTTAAAGTGGTGCTTTGTTTGTTTGTTTTTTTGATCTGTTTTGTTAACTACCACTTTGCAAATATTTTATTCTAGAATCACAGCCCATCATGTTCTAAAACAAACTGAATTGCCAAGAAATACACCTCGTGTTTTAGTCTGTTCAGGCTGCTATAACAAAATACCACAAACTGGATGGTGGCTTATAAACAACAAAATTCATTTCTCACAGTTCTGGAGGCCAGAAAGTCCAAGAGCAGAGAACCTGCAGATTCAGTGTCTGGTGAGGACCCGTTTCCTGGTTCATAGATGGTGTCTTCTCCCTGTGTCCTCACATGGTGGAAGGAGCAAAGCAGCTATCCGGGGTCTCTTTTATAAGGCAGTAGTCCCATTTTCAAGGGCAGAGTCCTCATGACCTAATCACCTCCCAAAAGGGCTTACCTCCTAATATCATTACTGGGTCGGTGGTGGGGGTGGGATTTCAACATATGAATTTTGAAGGAACATAAACATTCAGACCATAGCACCTCATAATAAAGTTGACCACTTTTAAGACTCACATTAAAAGACAAAAGAAAAATTCTCTGTCTTCTTTTGTGATGATTGGCTTTGGTGCTGAACACTTTATATTTTTGATCAGGGAATTTTAGACAAAAAACCTGAGTCATAAAAGTAGTCAGCCCAGGGCAAAATAAATCAGTTTTGGCCCCATAAGTAGTGTATCGGCTTCTCCTTTCTATTCCTTTTTGGTTGCTTTTCATGCAAAAAAGTGTTACTGGCAAATAGCAAGAGGCTACTGAAGTAAAATGTTTGTCTTCTTTTGGCTTCAAAGACACCTTCAAAGGTAGAGGTAGGAGAGAGCAGAAAATGAGAACATTACAAGGGTACAGCTGCAGTTGAAATATTAATGTCATTTTCAGGATTACCATTATTGTCACCTTTATTTGGACTGCCCTGAATGTGGCTGGAGCACAAGTGCAGAAATGACTTAGGACCTGAAGTCAGGAGCCTGGGTTTGAGATCAGACTCCCTCGCTTTCCAACTCTGTGATATGGGATTATTTCACTCAAGTCTTTATCTCTATAACGGAGTTTTATTTCTCAGATGAAATAAAAGCATGAAAGTATTTTGTAAAGCACTGACTGTCCCTTCCCTTCCTGCACTTTATTCTAGTGCACAGTGGCCTGTTTCAGTTCATCGTGCCTTTTCCAAGCAGTTTTTCCAGGTGTCCTGTCTTGCTGTCATTCTCCAGGCCCTCAGACTCGTGCTTTTAGGTCCCCTTGGGTCTGGCATCCAGTCAGTCTGCGTCCCTCTGATTCAGAGCTCACTTGCCATTTTATTACTAGCTTTGCACATGCACCTGATTTAGGTGTCTATCTTGCTCCCCATAGACTTCTCTTCCAGGCTCATGCCTGGCCCTGTGGGATCATTCTTTCTCTTCCAATCATGCTAATCCCACCAATGAAGGGACATATGAACAGTACCAGGTGGGGAGTTCAAGAACAAGTTTATAAGGAGAGGAGAATGAAAAATATTCGAACATGGTTAGGATATGTTAAGTGGGAGATGCTGTTGGACACCCAGGTAGAAATATTTAGTAGGCTGCTGGAACTAGAAATACAGGTTAAGAAATCCTAATTCTGTCTGTGAGAGCTGAAGCCCAGAGTATGGCTGAGATTGCCCAGGGAGAGTGTGTCAAATGAGAAGAGGAAGAAGAACATAAGGGAGATGCCAAGTAAAGTAGGACCAAAATGTGTTCACTGGATTGATTCTGCAAGGTCATGAGCAATCCTTGCAAGAGCAATTTCCAGGAAGTACAGTAGATGCAGGCAGATTGCAGTGGGAATCAATACATTAGGGAAAGGAGGTGTCTTTATAATCAGTTGCCTGCAGGTAGCCGTGGGTTTTATGTGCCAGCCAGTTACAGCATCAGGGGTGGGAAAACTGTACATGCTCTTTACTGAAAATAAAAAGATGGTGGTGTCAGGACTTAGGATATTTGGAGACATTTGCCTTGAGAGTTGAAGGAAATTTATAATACCTGCATTATTTGTTTAAACTCTAAGGGATAGCAAACCTATTTCAGATACAGTGATTTTTTTCTACCTATCTGTAAGATTCAAACAATTTGAATGAAGAAAAGCTTTATGGGACTATTTACTTTGGATTTATCATTTATCAGGAAATGGGAAAGTCCTAACTTTGTCATGGTTTTTATAAAAGAGCGTATGTATGTGTAGGGGATGGCATAGGTAGGCAGTGAAGACACAATGAGGGTAAGTATAAATACTGGC